>NW_007726698.1:259136-353417 GCF_000696425.1 Galeopterus variegatus | reverse complement strand
CGGCAGCGCTCCCGTCGAGGGTTCGGATCCCACATGCAGACCGGTTCCCGCTCACTGGCTGAGCGAGGCGCGGGGGCAACACCGAGGGTTGCGATCCCGTTGCCGGTCCCGGTCCGGTACGGGGGCAACACTGAGGGTTGCGAACCATTGCCGGACACGGAAAAAGACAAAAAAAAAAAAAAAAACCATTAAAGATTACTGAAAAACATCTCATGATATTGGTTAATGCCTAAAGTAAAGAAATAACCAAACTTTCCTTTAGATTTACTCTTTTGTTCTCAAAAGTATGTACCTGGTAAAAGCAAAGTCAATGTTGTACTATGATCCTTATTTCAGAAAATACATATTTTCACTAGCAAAAAGCCTATAAACCCACCACAAGGTTTCCTTAAAATAGTTATTTTGGGGAGGTATAGAGTACCATTATTATCAAGCTTAGTTTATATTTTTTCTCATCATAATATACCCTGAATCAAATCACTAACTTGTCATAACAGTGTTGAGATCATTCTTAGGATTAGACAGAAAGGACTGCTAAAATCTAAGTCTCCTTTTACTTAATGAACCTTCATAAATAAACATACTGATTTTGATAAACTCCTAAGAGGTTACAGTAAAGTGGTTTGTGTCTCCAAGTGTGTTATTATCAAGCATATACTACTGGAATGATGTCAATGTACACAGGTGATCTGAATTATAACACAGTATTACTTGACACTATATATATGTATGTGTGTGTGTATATATATATATATACACACACACACACACACACGTGTACACAGGTGATCTGAATTATAACACAGTATTACTTGACACTATATATATGTATGTGTGTGTGTGTATATATATATATATACACACACACACACACACACGTGTATATATATATATATATATGTATATATATACAATGCTACGGGTAATAAATAATCGTATCAATCTCTAGAACACTGGCATATTAAGTACTCTCTAAGAGATGCATGAAAATAGAAGTGTACAAAATATATGTATATTTCCATTTCATCTTCAACGTTGAAACAGACAATTTATCTTATGAAATAAAATTGTGAAGTATACTATTAGCTTTAATCGTTAAAAGCAACACTTAAATTACACCTCATATATAATTTAATTTCTCAAACATCTGATATTCGCAGATTATTTTAATATTAGTTTTAAAGTTATGTTTATTCATATATAATGAATTTTTAAGTACATAAGGATTATACTGAATAACAAGCAAATCATTTACCTAGCAGCACAGTCATAAGCCAACACATCAGTCTCTGCAAGAAGGTCTCCATCAGTTTCATGATCTCCTCCATCAGGACCCAACTCAAACAGCTGAGGAAAGGAGAAAAACATATTTTTCCCAATTATTCAGTTATGTAAATCTGCTGAATGTGTTTATAATTTTCTGAGTCCAATATATGTTGGATTATTCAGAATGTTAAAAATCAGAGTACCTGCTTCTCTAATGTTATTAAGTGAAATACACACATATGTAATTTAAATTAAGAAACATATACAATATCTTATGGTCTATGTTAATCTGTTTTCCTGATTTACATACTCATGTATTTATATCAAATGCTCTAAATAGCTCTATACAAGAAGTTTTGTACCTGATGTAAACATCTTAAGGAGGTGAGAGAACTCAACTAAAGCATTTTACCTAAGAGAGTTTCAAATGAGGCAGACTCTTCACCACTTACTAGCTGTGAGAACCTGGGACCCAGTTTCCTCATCCATGAAAGAGGGGTGGATACTAACAGTGTCCACTTCACAGTAGTTGTAAAAATTAAACACTTGTGGAACACATAGAAAAATAATGAGGAAAAAAAAGATAGAAAAACATTAGCTATGGAGAGAGGAATAACAGAAGATAAGGAACCTTTAAAAAATAGGTCACAAAAAAAGTTCAAAGCAACATGGCATGGGAAAAAGAGAGATAAAGAGCATGAAAAAATGGTTATTAAATTAAAAAAGAGGGGCCAGCCCATGGCTCACTTGGGAGAGCGTGGTGCTGACAACACCAAGTTAAGTGTTAAGATCCCCTTAGTGGTCATCTTTACAAAAAAAAAAAAAAAGAGGAGACCACCACAGAGTCTGGATAAGGAAAAAAGAGAAAAGATAACTAATAGGAAAAGGTTTATGGAATTAAGTGAAAATGAAGAATTAAAAGGAAGAGGTCCTTTTTAAAAGCGGGTTATTTTAAAAATAGTATATATGACTCTGGAGGTCAGGGAACAGGTCTGTAAGTTTAGAAATCATCAAAGAAAAGGTATTTAAAGCCATAAGGATGGATCACTATGGGGGTGAGTATAATTTAAAAAGAAGTCCAAAAATGAATTCTGGACACTCGCACATTTAGAGTTCAGGTTGATGATGAGCAACTTGCAGCAGACTAAGAGCAGTCAGTGAGACAAGGAAAATGAAGTGTGGTGCCCCAGGAGCCAAGTGAAGAAAATATTTCAAAGAGCCCAAATGAATTAAATTCAGCTAACTGGTTAAGGAAGATAGGACTGAGATTTGACCACTGGCTTTGGTAATATAAAAGTCATCCATATCTCTGACAAGAATAATTTCAGTGGACTGGATGGGGCAAACAGTAGGATTAAGAAGGAATGAGGAGAGAGAGAATGAGACAGAAAGAAAGCTAAGAATATGTACAGAGACTAGCTAGGTGGCTAGTCTATGACAAAGAGCTTTACCTAGGGCAGTGATGGAAGAGTCTCTTTTGGGGGGAGGAAAGAGATGAAGGACCTATCAAAAAAAAAAAAAAGAAAGAAAAGTCCAGGTTTCTGGCTTGTGTAACAAGCATATGGTGGGTGGTATTACTCATGACAGAGGGCATGGAAGAGAGCCATGTCTTAGAAAAAGAGCATGAATTCATTTAAGATATATAATGACTGACAACTGACATGCCTTAAAACATTTCCATGGAAATGAGTTAAAGAAGCAGCCAGAGCTCGAGAAATAAATTTGGGCGTCATGGTATGCCAATGGCTACTGAAACTTTGGCCTTAGAAGAGAATACCTATAAGAAAATATAGAGTAGAGAAAGAGGGCCTGTGGCTGGGCCTAGAAGAACCCCAATACTCAGTGGCCAGATAGAAGAGGATGAAATGACAAAGAGACAGAAGAAACAGCCAGAGGTGTGAAAATGAAACAAAACACAAAAATGAAGCAGGGGCTTACTGTTAGGAAAAAACAATGTATACTTTAGAAAGGTGAAGAGAGAAAAAAAAGACTGACTCCTGTCGGAAGGCTTTTAGTGCACTCACTGAATAATTGAACGCAAAGGCAAGATCATTCCCAGAGAATGGAGAAGTAGAATTTGAGTTTAAAAAGAAAAATGGGGCTGACATAATGACAACATACAAGGATACT
This sequence comes from Galeopterus variegatus, assembly GCF_000696425.1. Classification (NCBI taxonomy): domain Eukaryota; kingdom Metazoa; phylum Chordata; class Mammalia; order Dermoptera; family Cynocephalidae; genus Galeopterus; species Galeopterus variegatus. The sequence goes on along the minus strand of NW_007726698.1, from coordinate 350,021 downwards.
TCGAAAAGTTTGTGGAAAAATAGAATTGAAAGAATATAAATCTTTCTGTGAACTTTTTGAAGTACCCTTGTACATGGAAGGACTCTATAATTCTATACCAGAACTATTAAATATAAGGTCCACCATGGTTTGACTATTATTAAAAACAAAAACAAAAACAAAAACAGACACCTGAAGTCCAGGAAAAAATATATCTTCTTGATGAACTTATTAGACATTGTCAACCAGAACTACATAACTCATTGAGTTAAGGTGCTTCTCTATCTTGACTATGAATCAAGGCATTCTAAAATAACCACTTTGAATCAGGTATACTGAAATAATCCAAAGATTATCTACTGTTTTTCTTATTATCAACATATATATGCTACAGGTGTCCTTAATCATTATTCTGTCCCTTCACTCCATGTAAGTATAGAGGCTTGTAATTTTCACTAATTTTTCTACAGCATCTGCAATTTTTTTTAGCATACATATTCCAATTATAACCAGAAATAAGCAAATATTCTTAAAACTTTGTCAGTTCTGGTTGGGCCTCTATAGGGAGTGTCAAAAAACAACATTATAAAGAAGTTTTAACATATTAATATAATTCTTAGGTATTATTGAGAGAATTAGGAAAACATCTTCTGAATAGATGACATTTGAGAATTTTTTGTGAAGCCTGCTATTGAAATTTAGGCACAAACTACAGTTTTCTCTTTTCCTTTAAGAGAAAACTCTGATAACATGAAAAGCAGAAAATTCAAGTTATTCGTGAATTTTCAAACAATAAGCATATACTTTGCTTAGAATAATTGCTAGCCTTTTCAGAGATAAGTTGGTGTGGAAAACTTATGACTCCTGATTTTTAGTTTGCCTACCAGATGGAATCCATCCCCTACAGTCTCTCTCTCACTTCATCCCTGGTACCAGCTCTTGGGGTTATGGTTGTTTACATGTATTTGGCACTAAAAATGCTAAAAATTTTTAGCTACATCAATATGTCCATGCATTAAAACAGTTGTGCCTCCTGTCACTAAAACAGTTATTAAAAAGTAGCCACACAAAAAGGTGCTGCTTTTCCTAGACCACCAGGAAGTTCAGTACAAAGGATTGAGATTGACTACTAAAGCCTTCTTCAGTGTTAAATTACTAAAAAAGCCTTTTCCTTTCATTTCCTCCCTTCTTAGTGACTTGATTATTTTTTAGTGAGTTAATGATATAATGCTGTTGTATTAGATTTTTAGAAATGTTTCCTCAATCCCTTTTTAAAGGGAAGGATTAACCTCCCACAAAAGTTAAAAAAAAAAAAGCATTAAATAAAATAATAAACTAAGTCAAAACCACCATCTTCAAACGAAAAACAGCAACAGTGTCAATGAACTTTACCTTAATTTTAGCAGTATATTCTCCTCTACCTCCAAACAGACCAAGACCACCAAGTAAAATATCAGTGTCAGCACTAAAACGTATAGCTTCTACTGAATGGGCAGAGTAACCCCAGCCCCCTCCATGACCTAAAAGATACAAATAATAATCCATGTTTTAAAATATCCACATATATATTTCAGTTATAAAACAATATTTTCTAAACATAAGTATACATACTTTCAAACCTGTTTACTATACTATAATCTTCTTTGGAATAAACCTTCATTACTGCTTGAGTCTCCTCCTCTGTACTTGCAACACCCATTTTTAAATCCTGCATAGCTGCCAAGGTATCAAGACAACCTAAAACAAAACAAACAAAATTTAACTCCTTGAAATAAAAATTTCCCACACTGATGATATTAGAATGCTACAGGGGATGAATTAAAATAAATAACTCTGAGTGTGTTCAACAAATTTATTCTAAGCTTTAAACAACATTTCATGGGAAAACACAACCAATAAAAATTCTCCTCTGTCTGAGTAGTAAACATATTCAAACATTCGCGGTGTCTTCAAAAAGTTCATGGAAATATCCACATTATCTCTTAATCTTATTTTTCCACAAACTTTTTGAAGTCCCCTTGTATGCTATGTGACAACATTGTGCACAAAACTAAATCTCTGAAAAGCTGGAATAGCATAACCTTTGTAATCTTACAAGGTGGTTCCTTTTATGAAACTCTCTGAATTACTTTAGTTTGATTATTAAAGTACTATTCGAAGAAGACACCTTAGCCAGAAATAACCTTAATTGATGATAGTTCTGGATGTTTACTCTGGTTACCAAATGAAACTTGAGAAAAAAGAAACAAATTATATATATGACCTAGTAATTATACTTTATAATATGATTTCACAATTGCAAATGCTAGATAAATATAACTGTGCCTTTTTAAGAATCATTTTTAAAAGCAGTAAGACTATATACATTGCAAAAGTGCTATATCACAAAGTAATTAAAGAGAAGTGAATTTGATGTGCTATGGAAAACTGTTATATAAGAAGAGACATGGGCCAAGCCCATGGCGCACTCGGGAGAGTGCGGCGCTGGGAGCGCAGTGACGCTCCCGCCGCGGGCTCGGATCCTATATAGGAATGGCCAGTGCGCTCACTGGCTGAGCGCAGTGCGGGCGACTCCACACCAAGGGTTGTGATCCCCTTACCGGTCATGAAAAAAAAAAAAAAAAAAAAAAAAAAAGGAAGAAAAGACAGAGGTAGTATCTGTAAAATTCATATAATATTTTATAGAATTTATTTAAAATTAATGTATATAAACTAAATGTAATCATACATTTGAATATCTTATCTACTTCTCTAAAAGTTTATACATTCAAATTAAGCAATCTTAATTAAAGAGCTACCTATTAGGAAAATTATATTCTAGACTGTTTTATATTTGGGCATTTGTAAAACTTTCATGAGGTTGGTACAGGGCCAATGTATGTTTTCTGTAGGATAAGCCTCTTAAAGGTAGAGGATTTAACCTATTTTGCACCTAGCATATTATTATTGTTTAACAAACATGACAGCAAAATATAAATTTTAATACTCGTAAAAAACCCCCTCAGCACAGCACACATTAACGTACATTAGTTGAACATCCAATAGGAACCATACCTAGAATATGCAAAGCGGCATGAGATCGGGTGGTTACAGCCCTGGATCCTGTTGGGAGGGCAAGTTCAGGACTAAGAATGCTGCATCTGGACTGCATGTCTGTTGCAGAGGGAAGTCTGGCATCAGCAACCACTGCATTGTAACACCACAGTTCTCTAGTAGTTGGTCGAAACCTTTCCAGAAAGAGAATAATTACAGCACCTCAACATGTAGTTTTGTTTAAGATTTTTCTAAAATATAACTGATGACACAAAGAAAATAAATAATACAGTCTGCTTAAAGAGGTCAAAATGTAGCTCATTATTTTCTGCATCTAAACTAAACATATAAATAAAGCACTGTCTATCACTACTAGTGAAAGAATTTGAAAAAAATAGTAATCTAGATCACAATACTTCATAAGTAATACAGTAACTGTATACTTAAAAATTTGATGTGTACATATAAATATAAAGCTTTTGTACAACAAAAACCCCATAAAAATGTTTAAAGACAAAGCAAAAGTTGAAATAAATATGTGAAGTATATATATGAGGCAAAACTACAATATCCGCAATGTATCAGAGCTTCTGCAAACCAATAAAAGAGAATCAATTCAAGAGCAAAACCAGACAAAGGAATGGAATGCTATTCTCAGAAAGGAAGCACAGAGTTTATGCAGATGTTCAACCCTACTAATAAATAGTAAAGCACCAATAAAACTATAAGGAACCCATAATGTCCTCCTGCCATTACCCCATTTTTAATATCTCTTTCAGAACGAAATTCTCAAAAAACTATCTTTACTTCTTGACCTCTTTTACTCTATGAATTCTTTTTTGGGAAAGTTGTTTTTATCAACTTGAGTACATATCTCTCTTTCTGGGACTCTAATCTCCAATATTTCCTTCTTAGATATTTATTAGATCTTCTCACCATATTCTTAAGTTTCAAATTTTTTATATTTTTGTCTCTCTGTGGCATTCTGGGTAATATCCTTAGATGTGTCTTCTGTTTTATCAGTTCTCTCACCTGTTCAAATCTGATATTCATCCATTTGTTTAAAAAACTATTCTCCATTTATAAAAGTGCTACTAGGTTGTTTTTCAAATACGCCTCATTAATTTGAGTCTCATTTTGAGTCTCGTTTGCTCATCTTGATTTCTATTTTTTATTTTTTTAAAGATTTCGTGTATAGTTAATTTACATTCAGTTTCTGACAACTCTAAGATATGAAACTTATCTTGCCGCTCGTTCTGCTGAATTTCACTAACAGTGATATTTCTTACATATTAAGCAGCCTTAAAGACTTTGAGCCCTTGTTTGATTGATTCTTATTTTAAAAACCTATGGACCTAACTGGAAGAGGCTGTTTTCTAAACATGATTTACGCTTGCCTTCTGTTGGAGACAAAGGGGCATTATCCATTTTAGCATCATTCCCGAGCCAGAGGCTTAATGTGAGAGTTTAGGGATCAGTCTCTGTCTGTCTCACCCTGCAGCTGGCACAAGGTTTGTTTCCAAAATGCCAGTTGAAATCAGCATTTGCCCTCAACACAATCCTATGTTTCACAAATGCAAACTACTTACTGCTTATGGAAGTATGTTTTTTATTTTTATGTTGGTTTTCTTTTTTTGAGGTATGGTAGGAGACATAGACGACAGGCACAGCACAGTGGCAATTTCTTGGCTGAGTGCCAAGCTATGTATAAAATATAAAGATCTTTTGTTTGTTTGTTTTTTAAGTATACGGCATCCAAAGTATCTAGTTCATCAAATGCCAGAAGTAGAACTCCCCATTCACTGTTCAAACCATACCAATCCAGTTCGCACATCTATTGCTTCAATGAAATTATTCTTTCAAAGTTGCAGATAAATTCTAAGCAGCCAAATCAAATAGAATTTTTTGTTAGCCACTTAATCAACCCCTCAGCAGTGTTCGGCATCATTGAACAGTTCCTTCTCTTCTTGATCCATGCCCCTTTCCCACTTCAATCTCAGCATACCCTCCTGGCCTTCTCTTGTAGTTCACTGGCTGCTCCTCTGTCACCTCATGCTAGTTCTTCCTCTCTACCTAACTTCTAACTTTTCAAGTTCTCAGGGCTCTTCTCAATCTATTCTCTCTGCCTAGGTGTTAAACTACTGGTTTAACCTATACCTTGCCTCCTTCCCACTGATTTTCCACACAGTAACAGTAAGTATAATCTCAGTGTCACTTCTCAAATTCCTACAAAGGCTTCCTATGCCTTTGTTGAAGAAAATTCAAATTCCTTAATCTAGCCTACAAAGTCCCACATGTCCTGATTCTGCCTACCCCTCTAATTTTATTTCATGTCACTCACTCATTATGATTTGGGCACACTGGCAGTCTTCAAATTCCTAAAACACTGCCAAGCTCTTGCTTACATCAGAGCAGCTGGGCCTACTAAGTTCTCTCTGCCCAGAAGACTTTTCCTGACTCTTCAAATGCCTGGTTCTTTCTCGTAATTCAAAGTCTTAACTTATATTGTCTCCATAGTATGGAAGAGAGGTCACTGCTTTATTCTCAATCACAGCACCCTCTTTTTCCTTAATGGCGCTGAACAAGATCTATATTATTTATTCACCTTCATGTAGTTTCTATCTCTGCTAAAGAAAAAGACTTCCATAAGAGCAAGAATGTTGTTTATTTTATTCACCTTATGTCATTCTTTACTTATCATATAGTATACACTTAATACATATTGAATAATGAAATTAACATTGCGAAAATTGAAAACAATAAAAGTACTGTTTGTTGATGCTAATATTATGGGGAAATAGATTCTCATACCAGTTAGTGAGACAGTATTAAAGGGCAATTTGGCAGTATACATCAACATTTTCTGAGCCTATCTTTTGATTCAGCAATTCCACTTCTTGAAAGCTATCTCGCAGAAATACTCTATGTATGTACAAAACTCTGTATGTGCACATGCTTGTACGTGCGTGTGTGTGTGTGTGTGTTCACTGTAGCACTGTAGGTAATACTATAACATTTAAAAAATCTAAAATGTTCACTGAGGGGCAAACAGCTAAATATATTTGGTATATACAGACAACAGAATTCTATACAGTTTTAATAATGAAGGATTTCTTTAAATACTGACTTGAAAAGATCTCCAAATCATCTTTTTTTGAGGAAAAAAATCTAATTTTTAGAATACTTATACTCTTATTTATATTAAAAAATACATGCATTTTAAAAGGTTTCAAACAATATAAACCAAACAATATTTGTGGATCCATAGACAAGGTTTGTGGGATTGGTATGGAGGAAGACAAAGATCTGAAGAATGACCACGCTTTTTCCTATATGTATTTTTGCTTTGCTTTTTAAAAAAGTAACACAAATTCATGTCCAATTCAAATTCATGTATTATTTGTATAAATTTGTAAGTAAAAAATAAAATTGCTATTCTCAACATTTATCTGCTCCTTATAGATATTAAGTTTCTAGTTATTCAGGTAAAGTTAGTGCCTAAAGAATTTAAAAGGAAGCAGATGCAGGTCAGAAGGAAAGACAAAGTTAAGTTAATGCTGGATCAGCAATACCTGTGATAGCTGTAAAATGCTAGTACTCCACTGAAAACACAGAGGACACAAAGCAGCCACAGGTCAGGACAAATGTTTAAAAGATTCTGATTCTAATTTAAAGGAAAATACCTCCCAGTTATTTTACCAAAAAATAGGAGATTGTCCTTCATCTTTGAATCTCTGTTTTGGAAGAACAATAGGGAAAATGATCAAAGAGCTGGCAAGGCATTTGAGACCATCTGTCCCACTGCTACCACCATGTATGAAAAAGGTAAGTTCAACTAGCTGGATATCATCCTTCAGAGTTCTTTTAAGACCCTAGGGAAATGGCTCTAATTCAAGTAAGTTTTTGCTTCTAGAACTTAGTTATATTTTTATCTCTAACTTAGTGAATGCATCCAGAGACAAATTCCATACTGCCAATTTTTATTTTTGTTTGCTTAATGCAAATTTAGTTCATTTAAAAGTAAAACATACCAAACTACAAAAAAAAGCCACATCAATTTATATACCTAAGTCCAAACCAGAGCCTGCTCTTTGGTAACTAAGTCTGTTGTACACTGACTTCTAATCAGTAAACAATTGCAGACAATTCTATCTTTACATCTTCTCTCCTCTCTATCCTCTCCATTCTATCCCACTGGGACTACTCTAACTTTGGTTCTTAGCATCTCCTGTTTTCTTAAGGATGCCTACAAAAGACCAGTCACCTGAAGCCTCTTGGTATTTTAATCTACCCTGTACAATGCTGCCAGGCAGATCTAAAAACACTACTCAACCCAATTCTGGCCTCCAGGTCTTTTCACAAAATGCCCAAATAATATAGTAAGCTGGTCAGCAACCTGAGCAGCACTACAATTCCTTCACTCTGAATGCAGGCCTCAAGATAAATAGAAAACATGACCTCTTAAGACTTGGCTGGCTGAAGGGAAAGACAAGTAGGCATGGGCAAAAGAATGAAGACAAAGTCTCCTCCCTCTCCACACTCATGCCACTTCAGCCTTTCAACTTAGAATGCCTGCCCACTAAGGCCAGCCAAATAAACACTGTAAGAGGAAAGAAACAAGGGCTCAGGCCTATGATGAACTACTCTGGTAATGGAAGGATACCCCCCCATTAGTATCCAAAGCTTGAAATACTGAGAAAGATAACTCTTTCCTTTATTTGTTATGTATATAAAGCACCACAATAAGTTTTAAACAACTACAATATAATTTATTTCTCAATTCTCTTGTGTTCTTTTATCTATCTCTACATTTTTATAATTTCCAGAGTTTATACAACCCTATGCATTTCTCTACTAATATGGGTGTTTTGTTATGCACATTCCTAAAAGGCAGGCTCAATTATCTTATTTATTCTGTAGTGTATCTGGTATAATTTCTTCTACACAGTTGGTAATAATTATTCATGGGAATAAGAAACAGAATGAATTCTATACAATATAGATACAATTGCTAACAGACTAGAAATAATTAACAATAGAACTCTTGAAAGTAAAACTAATAATTATAATGATACTAGCAAACACTTCTATAGCACCTACTCTATGCCTCTGTACTATTATCCCTATTTCATAAATGAGAAAACCAAGGCACATGGGTTCAAAGTAACTTCTCCAAGGTGATACAGAAAGCAAAATGTGGAGCTGGGATAAACCTAGGCAGTGTGGCCCGAAATGCATGCTCTTAACCACTATGCTATGTCCTAAAGTTCCCTATGAATCACTACAGTAGAAGTGAAGCTATTACTTAAACAGGAAAGTTCTCATGTGTGAAAAGTCTGTCTATACATGAATTTCATATTACCACAAGAGTATAATTAGATCAAAACCTATTTACTACTTTATTTTATTAACAGAGATGCTTACCTCCAAATTACATCATACACAGGATCAAGACACACACCAAATCCTTGCAGATCCTCTTGTTCAGAGTCATTAAAGGTTTTACAACTCCCATCTACTTTATTTATCAGAAGACATTTAAATGGAGGAGGTTCTGATATAGACGCAGGTACCAGGCCTTGGGAAAAAATATTTATATATAATTTTAATATGCATTACCTTCTCATAGTCCCCAAAACCCATAAGGTAAGTTATTATCTCCATTTTATTATGGATATTGTTATCTCCATTTCCCAGATGAAGAAGCTGAGACATAAAAGTTTAAGTAATTAAAAAATCTTTAAGTGGCAGAAATTAAGATTAAAACCTCAGGCTTTCTAAATCTACAACACATGCTCCTAATCTCTATGCTATATCACTCTATTATATAATTACTCATGCCATCAAGAATATAAGTATGAACTGATATCATGGTCTTAATGAAACTTCAAAGTTTGATTTATAAAAAATCAATATCTCCCATAAAAAATAATATCTATAATTTAAGAAACAATGAATAAAAATCCCTGAATCCAATATAGGTTTTATCCTTCCACAGTTTAGCTCACATTTCCACCACTGTCTAGCTTATAAAACTGTGATTTCTACGTCTCCCAATTATTCCATTCTTCCAGCACACAGACACATAAATACAGACACTTGGAGGCTTCGTTCAAATTTCTTCAAACAGAAAGAAAACAAAAAGCTACAAAACTACATCTCATTACAGGAAAGATGAACCATTTACTATCAGTCAAGACAAGGGTTTGTGGGGAGGCATTTGTTTGTTTTTAGTATTACCTATTATGTGTTTACTGGCAAAAATTTCTGATGTAGCAAGTACATGAGAATTAATAAGTGCTTCATCAATTCGTAAGAAAGTCTGGTCCCCACTTGCACCTATCCAAGTAGCTTTTCTTCCATATTTTGATCCAATGTTAGGCATGGGAGCTGGCTTGGCATTCCAATATGGCACGTCTAAAATTGGTCTGCCCAGTTGTCCTTTCTAAAAGATTAAACACACCATATTGTTAACAACACTGCTGAATAAACAATCTATAATTTTTATAAAGTTAAAAAGATAGGAAATAAACACAGTTCTATGAGAACTAATTCTTCATCAGTTGTGAGTTTGTTCTTTTTTTAAAATAAAATATTTGTGAGATTTGGACCAAACACTTATAAAGTAATAAAATAACTTCCCTTATTCCTGGGATATCTTCCCCAATAAAGTACAAACGGCATTATGAAAAAAAAAGTTGAAATATTTTTCCATGCAAGAAATTTCCCCAAAATACTTTGTCTTCACCTACATTTAAAAGAAAAGTATGATAAATAGACATGTTAAAAAAATTAGAATTACAACCCATTCATTTAAGAAATCATTTCGACATCATAAGTTGACACTACAAAAGAAAAGTCACTATTGAACTGACACAGTCTGAGAATAATTGGGTAAAACACTAAAATAATAAATACCAGAACTGTCAGTACAGTTAGAAAAATACATAATGTATTTTTTACCTGACGTGTAAGTCATTTTATTTTTGTTTTAACATAAATAGAATCAATGGTAAGTTCTGATGTCTTAAATAACTGTTAACTCACTTGAACAGTATGGCTGTCTATAGGTACGTGGTTAGGTAAAAGTTTAATTTAAAAAGTAATTGTAAGTTTTCTCATCACTAAGCCAGTAGCTGAAAAAGAAAAAAAAAAAATGTTGATGTTATATTACTAGATATTCATCTACCCCTGGTTCAGGAGCTCTCTCTCCCTATAGCATGCTCCTTCCAGAAACCTTTGGAGGGCAGAAAATGCTGCTCCAACATGGCACACAGGGTTTTACAAGTGTCTCATCAATGGGAATGAGCAACCACAGCAAAAACCCAACAAACAAGGGAGGCTGGAGCACCGCAAACACTCTGGTCAAGTTCTTAACCAACCACCAGGTTTCTATTGAATTCTGTTACTCCTTCGATATCACAGCAACATAGTCACAAACTGACTGCAGAAGCAACTGAGCTTCAATCCCTGGGCAGAACCAGGGCAAGGAAAAGTAGCAAGCACGTGGTTAGAGAAGCAGCCCAAACATTCAATGTTTATTCTCATCTTCTTTCAATGTCTATTCTTATTTTTTGACCAAAAAAAAAAGCATAAAGATGTGAACAGGGAGCAAAGTACATCATATTCAGGGATATATTTTGCTTTTGGAGGGAAAAAAATTAGGTATTAACTACTGAAATAAATAGCTTACTACCAAATACCTTACTACCAAACCAACTAATGTGAAGAAAAGCAGTCCAGAAATATGATAGATGCCTAGACAGCCCCATAGCAATTCAGAATGTGGTTATAAATAAGTCACACTTAAATTCATAAAAGTGCACAATTAGAACTTCTAGGGCTGGAGAACAATGATTAAGTAATTTTAAATCTTGCCTTTCATATTCCTTCCCAAAAGACACATAACCAATACAGAAAGCAAATGAATCCACATGTTACTCAAACCTCCAGCAGTATTAGGAGACAGTGGATATCATGACCTTTAAGTTTCCTGTAACCAGAGGAAGAAACCAAATTCCAACAGAGCTCAACCCACCTGCCACTGCAAGCCTAAGTGTATAGAGAGTGAACACAAAAGGGGAAGCTTCAGAAGGAAACCAAGAAGTGTGGAGGACTTAGAAAAAGTGCGGCAAAATTATCCTCCAAAAGAGAAAGTCCAATCCTTAATGCCAAAATACTACATATGTATGGGTCAGGACTTGAAGGTTCACAGCACCAACTACTTGAAAGTAAGTAGAACCATTTCTCTCTCATCAGAATGGTGCAAATTAAAAGGTACGGCAACACATTCTTTGGCAAGGCTGTGGAGAAACAGACAACTTCACACATTACTGGTGTGAATGCAAAATAGAGGGGAGTTATTAATATCTCACCAAACTACACAGGCTTTAAACTTTGACCCAGCAATCTCACTTCTTGGAACTTATTTCAAAGATATACCTCTAACAGTATTCATTATTACCACTGCAAAATATTGAAAAGTACTTAAACATCCAAGAATAAGAAATTGATTGAATAAACTATAGTATATATACATAATGGAGTATATGGCGTTTAAAAAAAAAGAATAAGGAAGATCTGTATGAACTGAGATGGAGTGACTTCTAGGAGATATATTAAAGTAAAAAGAGCGTATATAGAATGCTACGTTTTGAAAAACAAAGATGAGTGAATAATTATATGTGTGTGTGTATGTGTACATGTGTGTGCATATATATATACACCCACACATATAAAAACAACAGTATGTATATGCATGTGCGTATACATATACACTTATATATAATACGCACACGCAATAGTATGTATGTGTGTGTGCTTATTTATTTATCTTTACAGGAAGAAACATAAAAAGGATAAACTAGAAAGCAATGACATTCATTACCTACAAGTATGGAGTGAAGAGGGTAGGGAAACAAGGATGCCAGGGATATAGGAAGGAGTGATACTTCCCTGAGGGTTTTTGTTTTATTTGTTTGTTTGTTTTGTTTTTTTGTATAACTTAACTTCTGGAAACATATTAAAGTTCCATATATTCAAAAAATAAAATTAAGTCATAGGATGCAAGGAAGACCCTTAAGCTAAAACAAACTGAAAAAAAGGAACCCAGCTCTATTCCAAAGGAATCACATAAATCCCACTGAAAGGGAGTGAGAGAAATAATCCAAGTAATTTATGAACACAGTAACTGATGAGATACCTTCAGTCTTAGGGTAGAAAACAGGTATGGTGGTGGAGGGCGGGGGGCAGAAGCAAGCTTGACAAACAAATCTTGAACTCCTTTTAGTGAGTTTGTTTTTTGTACTGGTATGGGCAAAGCAAATATAAAACTATTTTAGACATATTTTAGGACTGAGCCAGGATTCTTACTGTGCGAGAAGGGACATAAACATGGAACAGGACAAGGTAAGAAAGAACCCTGTGGGAATGGACTGAAATTGGAAGTATCACTGTAAGCTTATGGTTTCTAAAACATATATATGTATATGTATATACACATATATGTGTACTGGGAATGCAAAGACACTATGTAGCAATGAACACATCTAGTGCATACTTGGTGTCTAATACTATTCCCCATTAAAAAGAACCAGGGTTCTTGGAGAAATGGCTAAGTTTAGGACTGATATAAGGCCTGTACAAGATAAACCTTGAATACCTTGTTATGCCAGGAAGAAAGAAAGTGCTAAAAAAATAAAGGGGCATGTCACAAGAACACAGCAGGCAGCTTGAAGGGGTTCCCATCGGCCAAATCTGAGATAATCTAAGTACCCAAATAGTTAAAGACTGTAATGAAGAAAATTCAAATACTTGAGTCTATACCAGTAATAAATAGATGAAAAACCAAACAAACAAATAATAAAGTAGGGATCTCTTGCTTATAGTAAAATGTAAAGTGCCTACTGGTAATTGTGAAGGTGGTGCTGAAGTTAAAAAAAATCATCGCTTTGCAACCATAATAGTAAAAACTGGTTCAGGCAAGAATTACCAATGGATGCTAAATCTACAGGGAAATTTGAATGAGATGCCAGTATCTTAAAGGTGTCAACTCACAGATTGCTTAGTAGTTGCAAAGAAAAAACTACTGATTATACAGTAGAGAAATCACAACATGTGACCAGGTGATCAAAACTGACATCACTTAGCAGGTGCAGAGAGATATCTGTGCTTCCAGATGTGATGCCCTCAGAAGAACGCAACATCACATACAGAATATTTTGGCCTGGATACACATCTTGAATCTAAACATAGGAAGTATCAGAGACACAAAAAAGAACATTCTATGAAAAAAAAATGCCATATAATAGTAGACAAAGAAAAGCTGTGGAACTGTTACAGATTAAGGGAAACTAAAGAGACATGATAAACAAAGTCAATGCCTGATCCTAGATTAGAGGGGAAAAAATGCCAAAAAATAATTATTCAGTCAACTGATAAAATATAAATTAAAGTACTTAGGAGTACAGGGCCATAGTGTATACAAGGTATTCTTAAAGGATTCAGGAAAATAAATTTTTTACATATATACACACACTTGCACACCCACAGAGAGAGAGAGTGGGCAGTCATGCAAACTATAAAGCAAATAGATCAAAATGTTAACAGATGAATCTGATTAAAGACTATATGGGTGTTCTATGTACTATTCTTATTTTTGCAATCTTTCTCCAAGTTTGAAATCATTTCCAAATAAAAGAATTTTTTAAGTTCATGTTTACATTTTTTTAAAAAATCAAGAGTTGTAAATTACATCCCAGAGACTTAGGTTCTAGAGTTGGTTACCTACATCAAAGATGGTATAGTTTTACTAGCAGAGTCTCATGAAAATATGCCTTGATATCTACTATGCCTAAACTATACAAAATTTTTTGAGCATTTTCACACTCTTTTCAATCTTTGGTAGAGGGAGAGCACCAGAGAGAGAGGAAGAGAGAGAGAAAAACAGACAGGCAAACAGATACAGAGAGGGAGAGGAAAAAGAAAAGTATAATTTTAAACAAATCTAATAAAAAACAAGATGTAAAAAATTCTAAAATAGAAATATTTCTTTACATTAAGAAAAACGAATCTTTTAAAGTTAGATGAGAAATAATCTTTTAGATGACAGAATTAGCTCTCTCGAATGGTTAAAGGGCTTTAATCTGTAATAGACACATCCAATTCTAACACAGCTGATAAATTCAACAAATTCTAATGCTGAACTGGAGAAGAAAATTATTTCAAAGAAAGTCATTTGGGTTTTGTGTGTGTTGAAGGCAGAGGCAGGAAATATGCACATGCAGTGATTACAATACAAGAATTAGACTGGAATCAGAAAAAAATAGCTAACATAGACAAATTATAAGGCAAAAGTATAATGCAAAATATTATTAATGTTTAAAAAATTCCTTACAGAAAAACTTCCAAATGTGAAGACCTGTCCATCCATTAAAAGTACTGCCGTATGGTTGCTGCCTGCAGTAACTTGTGTGCTAGGGCCTGGCAATGCTTGAACTTCCAAATGTGAAGACCTGTCCATCCATTAAAAGTACTGCCGTATGGTTGCTGCCTGCAGTAACTTGTGTGCTAGGGCCTGGCAATGCTTGAACAAGAGTGGGCATCCCCTAGGTTAAAAAAAAAAAAAAAAAATTAAGTCAATTTCTTACAAGACTCAACTGAAATAAAGAACAATAATAAACAATGCAATAAGGAGTAGGAAAGATAAAAGGATATTCTGTTCAGTAAGAATATTCAGTAAACACTTATTGAGGTGCCATATGCCTGTTTCCATTCTAGGTGCTAGATAAATGAAGATGAAAAAGACATAGCTGCTGACTTCAAGAAGATTATTAAAAAGACTTCCTGAATTTACTACACTAATTATGGGTACACAATTTTTAATTTTTCTGAAAAACTGGTGACACCTTTTATTTAAAAGGAGAAATCTGTTACCTTGTATACTGAACGTCACATTAGAGATTTCTGTCAATATTTGTTAGATGAAATAAAAATCATGCAATGCCTCAACAGGAATTCGACCCATAACACCAAATTTTATGATCCTCTTTTCCAACTTTTATCACTAAGCTACAATTTTAAATTTAAATATAGGCGTTAATGAGTCAGAACACAGCATCATGAGAGGCAGTACAGCAGCAACTATAAGCTTACACTCTAGAGCCAGACTGCCTCGGTGTGAATCCTAGCTCCACCACTTATTAACAATGTGACCCTAACTTTGAACAAGTATACATCTGTTTTGTATTTCAGTTTTCTCTTCTTTAACATGGAAGATGAGAAGAAACAGTATCTACCCCATAGGGTTCCTGTGAACAATTAAGAAGTTCATATATGTCACGTGTCTGGCGGAGTATGTAGCATACAGTTAACACTTAATGAATGGTAACTGTTATAATAAATGATACCCTAGTATCCTTTCCTACTTCTCTTAACCATTTATTAACCATTTTTAGTAACCATTATATTACCTGTAATGAGAATAACCACTATAGAAATAGCCTACACATAATATGAAAGCTCTGCTTTGGAGACAATGTAATGATAACATTTTAAATTTTAAAAAAATACTAAAATATGTTTTTTAATGATTATTCAGACTGCAATGAAAAGTGAATTGGAAAGGACAAGACTAACAGCTAGAAACCTAGTTAAGAAAATTTCACAATAGTTTGGGTGAGTTATGATGAAGGCCTGTACTAGGAACAGTGTGAAGTGAAAGGAACAGATGAATTTGACAGCTACGTAAGGAACAGAACTGACCAGAACTGGCAAATGATCAATATGGAGAAAAGAAGGTTTTTTGCTTAAGCAACCAGGTAGATGGTGGCAATATTCACTTAAGCTACCAGAATGAATGAGATCTAGGAAGACTTTTAGAGAAAGAAGAGATCCTAGTTTTCCTTCAGAATCTCTTCTAACACTTTAGGTACGGACAGAGGAAGAAAAGCCCATAGACATCTAGGACATACCAAAGAGAAAGAAAGAACTCTAGGAAAATGTAGTATGACCAGTTAATGGTGGAGTCAGAGAGTATGGAAACTTCCTCAAGTATGCTGCACTGAAGGGAAAAAGAAAGGAGAACCAATAGCCAAAAGGAAAATAATGCTGAAGGAGAAGTTTTGTTCTTTTTAAAATAATGGAGATTTGAGGAAATTTAACAAGCTTGAATAAAGATAAAGAAGCTAAAGATACAGGTCACAGAGGAGACAAGAAAGAGATCTAGATCCCTAAGGAAAAGGTAGTGGGTTCCATAGCATGGACAAGGCAGGTCCCTATCTTACAGTAGCATGAAAAAAGGAGCAGAAAAGTGGGATGGCTACAGGTAGGTTTGCAGGGTTGGTGGGATGAAGAATTTCCCATCTAAGGGTTTTTTTGTTGTGATGTGAATGGAGGTCCCCTACTAAGAGAAAGAAGGAAATGGGTGAGGGGTGAGTTTTAAGATTAGAGAAAGGCATGTGGTGAATGGAACAGATAAATACTTTTTATCAGTAGGTTTAAATCTAGATCTAAAGGACTTCTAGGAAGTCCATGAGTGAGCTTCAAGAGATGTGTGAACTCCCTAAATTTGTAAGCAAACTTTTATGTGTATATTCTTCTGTTTTTCTGGAGAAAGGAGCCCAGAGTTTTCATCAAATTCTAAACAGGTCTTAAACTAAATAGTTCAAAACTACAAAACAGGAGGACTACTGCTCACTGTAGACAGAGTGGTTGAATCCAGAAATCACGAATCAATCTGCAGAAGAACAATGATTTATTTCTTTCCAGAAGTTTAAGCACAGGTATTCACGCTTGATTCATGCTTGAAATTTTGCCATGTCCTAGTATCAGAACCAAAAGGGTGAGAAAATTGAGGGTACTGGTAAGAGTATAGGTAAAGAGATTAAACAATAATCTCTATTTTGGGTAGAAAATAAAGTGAAAAAGGTGAAAGAGTAAAAAAGTAGAGGGTTGTAGAGAATAAAGTACTGATAAAGTCAAAAGCAAGTAATAGGGCTATGTAACAGAAGAAATTGTCATCAGATTATGGAATCTTAAATTTAAAAATTCGAGTTGGAGTGGTGCTACATCCAGCATGTGGTCATGTGAAGGACCTCCATAAATGCAGAACTAAAGTTCACTAGACTTAAGGGTGTCAAGGTGAGAAGATTGTATTGGACCATTCACATGGATACTGAAGTCACTCACAACTGTGACAAGACTCAGGGTAAGAAAGCACTGGGAGCCAGGTACTAAATTTTCAATGAATAAAGGGCAGAGACTGAAAGATAGGTAAAAGGAGAGTAGAGGAGAACAGCCACTCCTCAAAAGTGCTTTAGTTTTTCACTTGAGGATGGAGTCATATAGCTAGTAGGAACAGGGGTGAAAAAGTAAGTCGTTCTCAATTCTGAGGTACAGAGAGTATTGGCGAATGAACAATTACCACTTCAAAGGGTAAACTAATGCCCTCACAGAAGCATCCAGTTCAATTCAAATGAGGAACTAAAGGGAGAGTTCCATACCTGTTTACTCCTCTGTAGTTTACAAAGCACTTTCACATAAAATGTATCATTGATTACCAAAATAACTCTATGAGTAGATGTGAAGAGCTTATATAGGATTTTCCCAAGAATTGGTGAGAGATCTTCTAGCACCTAGTCCTTGAACTTTCTCCATGATACTAATGAGTCCACTTATTATTTGGGAAACAGAGGGAAAAAAAAATTCACACAGATATTTGTGCATATATGTGCACACTAGGTACTTTACATATATCATATTAATTTTACAATCCTATGGAATATAAAAACTAAAATTAAGAGAAATTACAGTCACATAGTTGATAACAAGTAATGCAAAGATCTGAACCTTGCTTATATGGTCCAAGACACTATGATTGTGTAGTATATTAGTGCAGGAGGAGGAAAGGAGAACAAGAAGAAGATGAAACTCAGAAACATTATAAAAATTATCAAAATTCCATTGGGAAAAGGAGAATAAAGGCAACTAATCTGCATAATTTCTTTCCCGATCTCCAGGTTTAAGTATACTGAAAATGGTAAAAGAAACAAATTCAGAAATATTCAGGAGCACGTTGAACAAAATAAACAAAACAAAACAAAACAAAAGAGGGTTGGTAGACTCTTATCAGGAGTGAATGTATGAAAGCCCTCATAAGCCTTTTGACATTCATTTTTGAAAGCAGAAACAGTAATTTTTATTGAGCACTTACTATGAGCTAGGCTCTGCACTAAGTAAATCACCTGTGTCATATCACTGAATTCTCACACCACCTTCTGAGGGAGACAGACTTATTCCAACTTAATAGACAAAGAAACTGAAAATGTTAAGTAACTTGGCTAAGGTCAAATAGCTACCAAGTCATATAATCAAGGCCCAATGTAGACACCAAACTCATTCACTTTGGTAAAACAACACATTAAATAAAAGAATATTAGTAACATTTTTCTATCTTTGTTATCATGTATACTACAATACTTATCTTAGATTAATTAACACCTTGTTCATGTGCACTATAAATAAATTCCATTCATCAGCTCTTGATTACTAGAAACTTTTCAAAAAATACCCTCCAACTGTATACTTTATTTCAACTAAGTATCTGTAAATGTTTTTTTGGTGGTAGCTAATATGTATGCTTTGCTTTCCCTGGGATTGTTCCTCCATATAAATGAGCAATTCCTTTCCGAATTAATAATACAGTTCTTGGTTCCCACCTTCCAAGTCCCACACAGATCCAGACAAACAGGCTAACTAGAGTGCTTAAGAAAGAAGCAGTCTTGACGAATTTCTAATCCATTAGGCACAGTATGAAGGTATGAATACACTGCATTTTTCAGTTTAGCTCTGCCCATACCACATGTAATCAGCCTTATATTTACAGCTCTACTAATAGAACCAGAAGCAAAACTTTCCACGTTGGAAAAGACCAACTTTGCACAGTTAAGACATATCCACCAGAGTTTAATCTCAAGAAACCCTGATATTTTGTTTCAACATTAAAAGCTTTCATATTTCATGAAGATGATAAATTCGAGCTATTCAAAATACTGAACTTATGATCTCTATGATGACTTCTCCAGTTCCTGCCACCATGCATGCATTCCTGACAGCAAACTGGGAGCAAAGAAAGGGAAATAGAGAGGTACGCCCCTTCCCTTTAACAGCATGATTCCAAAGTGGCACATATCACTTTAGTTCAGATGACCACATCCTGCTGCAAAGGAGGCTGAAAAATGTAGTCTTCAGCTGCATGGTCATGTCACCAACTAAAACTCTACTACCAACAGAAGTAGGAAAGAATGGGTATTAGGAAATGACTACTAGTGGTAGGTACTAGTCTCTATCACAATTAGTTCTTCACTATTCTGGATAAGCCAAAATAGTTTATCAGAGAGACCAACAGTTTCGGCAGGAAATTATTCAAAAGTTTCAGTGACTGCATGTTAACATCAGACAAAAATTTGAAAACAGACAACATCAAGGAATATGATTGGATCCAATAATGATTTTTTTAAAAAACACAATTTAGGGATATTCATGGTCTTTTCTTTTCTTTTTTTTTTTTTGGACTGGTAAGGGGATCGCAGCCCTTAGCACGGTGTGGTCCGCACCACGCTCAGCCAGTGAGTGCACCGGCTATCCCTATATAGGATCCGAACCCAAGGCCTCAGTGCTACCAGCGCCACACTCTCCCGAGTGAGCCACTGGGCTGGCCCATTCATGGTCTTTTCTGCAAAGCCTTTAAAAAGATAATACTTGTTAAAAATACATGGGGATCTGTGATAATCATAATCACTCTCATATATAAAATATAAGATGTAAATCAACTTTTCTCCTGAAACTATAAAATCACTTATCTCCACCCACAAAAGACCCAACCACAAAACCAGAAACTACCAATAACTCATGGGCCACACTTAGCAAAACAGTGGTACAAATACTATTTAAATTCTAGAAATATATATTCAAAAAGAAAGAGAGAGAGAAAAAAGGATAGAAAAAAAAATAATGGAAATGAAAAGGAGAGAGGAAAAAAGTGTCTTCAAAGGAAAAGTTAGTGAGTACCTGGAGTTGACATCTCCATGTCCTAGCTGCCCATGCTGCCCATAGCCAAATGTATAGACATCTCCATTTTCCATTAAAACCACTGAAACCAAAATACATAGCTTTATTTTTTCATCACATGTACTTTATATTTCTATCAAAACTATACTGAAAGCAGTGTGATTTTCACTATTTAAAATTTACAGTTATTTAAGACAGGTAATTGAAGCATAAGTTTATATTTAATAAGAAATTAATATAATTTTAGCTCTGCAAAATATTTTTATTTTTTTTTGTCTTTTGTCTTTTTCCGTGTCCGGCAACGGATCGCAACCCTCAGTGTTGCCCCCGTACTGGACCGGGGACTGGCAACAGGATCGCAACCCTCGGCGTTGCTCCCGCGCCTCGCTCAGCCAGTGAGTGGGAACCGGTCTGTATGTGGGATCCGAACCCTCGGGCGGGAGCGCCGCCGCGCTTCCCAAGCGGCGCACTATCCAGTGCGCTACCGGGCCGGCCCAATATTTTTTTAGGTCATAAAAATGCACAATGTTTTGTATAATACATACTTTAAAACTCTTAGAAATGGCATTTTAAAATATTTAATAACATATTGTTTTGGGTTAACTGTAAATCTTAATAATGAGTAACTACACATAAAATACTGTTCTCTCATGGCTAGGATAATTATAGGTAGCAGATGGGCTACAGTTCTACACAAAATCAATGAAATGGCAGAACATTATTGCTTATTGATAAGAAAATACATATGGTATTTTCAAATAAGAAATTTAACATTTAAAAATTTTACAAAGGTTGAATGGTACAATGTATTTAATCCAAATGTCAATAATTTACTAAGAATTTAATTATTTTCTATATTTTAAGAAAATAAAAAAAATTGTTGATGCACATTTCTCAATGAAGATTAACAAAATATGGGAACACATTAGAAAATCACAGCATTCTAGAGTTGAAAGGGATATTAGGGATTATTTCTTCTTCAGGAATTTGTTCAGTTGAATTATAAGTCCACTGGAAGATGAACTAGGATCAGGTCAAATGATTCCTATAGTTTGCCAATCATTTAAAGAATTTCAAGTCAAGGTATTCTTGAGATTTTCTAATGTACAAGTCCTTGGTTTAAAATTCCTTCTGGAAAACATGCCACTGAAAAACATTTTCTTGAATTATAATCCACAGTGCAAAAAAGTCTTCAATGTGCTGTTTTATTAAATGTGCTGTTTGAAAGTGACTGACTATTTAATATTTTAGTATTAGTATATGTATCAGGACATTAGAGCAGTTAAAAAATTTTTTTTTTTTCCTTTTTGTCTTTTTTCGTGTCCGGCAACGGATCGCAACCCTCAGTGTCGCGCCCGTACTGGACCGGGACCGGCAACGGGATCGCAACCCTCGGTGTTGCGCCCGCACCTCGCTCAGCCAGTGAGCGGGAACCGGTCTGTATGTGGGATCCGAACCCTCGGCGGGAGCACCACCATGCTCCCAAGCAGCGCACTGTAGCAGTGCGCCACCGGGCCGGCCCATCATGCCATATTTTTTAAAAAAGATTCCATAATAAATGCAGAGCTCTTACAGTTGTGAGAGATGTTTACACACAATAGCTTGTAACATACACTCAGACAACGACATTCCTCAAAACTAAACAAATAAGTTATTTAGCACAATTGTAAAAATGTAGTTATACCCTAAAGTTCCAGCTGCTACCTGAATGGTGAAATCCACAGCTGACTTGTACTGCCCGGAGCTCACAGTCGAATCGCACGGAGCCCGGAGGGTATGTTGTGATTTTGCTCGCATCCTTTTCTCCTCTCTCTCCACTTCCATCTGTAAGTGTTATAATTTGTAATTAAGCCATTATTCATCTTCAAAATAAAAATTTAAATCAGTTTATTATGGAAGAACAAGAAGAAAATGTTAAAAGGAACAAGCAAGAAGAATCTGCAGCTGTTAGAAGTGATAGATCAAGAATCTACCTGCAAAGAAGCAATTTAGAAAAGATATATACTTGGTTTGCAAATATCACTAAATCAATAAAAGCAGAGATAAGATCTGGTTATGGATAACACCTAGTGAGCTAATCAGTTATGTAATAAAAACGGGTCATTAAGTTATAGAAATAAAATTTTAAATGTAATAGTTTATATGGGAAAATTTAGTTTGCATAAAAAATAACTGCATGCAAAATCATTTAACAATTATTTTAAACTGAATGATATTGTTAGTACTAGCTATTTTTCTTAAGTTCCTAGTTGACTTACAAGTAACTTAGATTTCCCAAACTGATCTTAGAAAGGCTACATTGTCCACCAGTATGGCTAAACTCAATTGAACTTTAAAAACTCTGTAAAGACCAAAGAGCTTTATTCAACATATTGCAGTTCAGTGGTCTACCGTCATTCACTTTTCCTGTTCCACCTTACTCCTCAGATTCTACTTTGTGGTATTCTTCCTGTCCCCAACCAAACGTTCTTTTAATCTGCTTTTATTCTCTCTTTCCACCTCCCTTCATTTTATGATTTCCTCCATTAAGTTTGCTTTAGGCCTCCTCTCCACCTCCACCTCGGGTTTCTACATTCAACTTTGAATTTTCCAGCATTTGAACCATAGCATCAAACATCACATTCCGAAATATAAGAACTTTAGCTTGGAATGTGTAAATAAGGGAGGCAACTTACTTTGCCTAATCAAAAACTATACATCACTAAAATATGACCCCTACATCATAAAAATTCAAATTCCTTGCACACAAAATAAATGTAAATCTGGAAGGAATTTCAAAACATCTACTAGTCGAAACCACTCCCTTCTAGAGCAACTCTAAACAAATATATATAATATGCAGATACATATATGAGTCTACAGGCAAAAATTTTGAATTCTGTATTTTCACTGCCCATTTTAGAATGACAAACAGAATCAAATCAAATCATTTTATGTTTACTCTATCCTTACTTTTTTTTATCTAGCCTTTAGTAATACCTAGGTACAGTAAAATTGATCTAAATTATGACTTTCCTCTCTATAAGTAATTGACTCTCTCTGATTTCAAAAAACTTTAAACTCTCTATAACACTGAGGCAGTAAAACTCAATAACTTCAGAATAATATGGTAGGCCCATGTGACTTACTGGAAAAGCTCTAGTCATACAACATTTAAGGAAAAATTCAGTTTTGTTACCTTCAAGCAGTAGAGATTATAGATTAAACTAACTGCTACAATAAATAAAATGTGGATACCTATATTATATCTCAAAATAGGCTAATATTACAGTAAAATGTACCATAAACATAAAAGTCCTTTAACATACAAGAATTAACTGCTGGACCCAGAGGTTGAAGGCACGTTGAAGGAATCCTTCATTTCTTGAGCCCTTGGTTTGAAAAGCTAGTGATTTTAGACAGGTTTCCCCTTATAAGTATGACCCTGAAAATTCAGAGGAAGAAATTATTTTGAATTTTTTACTCAAAAAAATCACAAACACTGCATCTGAAGTATCATAATTTCTGAATTAGTGAGAGATTTTATGACTACAGGATGAAGAATATAATTTCTCTTCTGGTAAATTATCTAAAACGGGTTTGCAAAATTAAATCAAAAAAGGGATGGGCTAAAAATAATCACATTTAGTTTCACTCCATCCAAAATGAAATATACTCTTAGTTGGAAGCCTCCTCATCTTGGAAAGACAGTGGAATGGCTAAACATACACGAGGACCTACACAAAAAGGAATATGTACCTTCCAAAGATTATTTAAATAAGATGCCATATGTAAAGAAATTTTACAGCTTAATCTCAACTGGTAAAAATACCTAATTAAAACCAAATCTGATTTAACATAGAAAACAAATTTGTCCATATGATTTTGCCAGCATCTCAAGTATCATTCCACTTTACATAAATGTATTGGTGCCTAGTTAGAAGCTTTAAACTTTGAATTTAGCATTTTGTCCTCTCCCTTGAGGCAGAAATTAAATCGATACATACCCCACAATAGAGGGGAAAAAAGCATCACGGAAGGAGGAAAAAAGAAAAACCTAGCAATTTATTGAATAAAACCATAATGACTAAAAGACTAGTAGCTATTATTTAGAGGTCAAAATAATACTAGAAACATTTTGTTCAGGTTTACCTAAACAATCTGTATCAATATAAAATAATTTCTCAATTATCATAGGCAGCAAAAATATTACAAATAAAAAAAGAGGGACAAGGTTCTTGATCAGCAGCAGCAGCAGTGGCAGAATTTGAAAAATAGTTATCTGTATCTGGTATCTGATGTCAAAAAAATCAAGTACAATTCCAATAATTTAGAAATTTATAAAAGCTTATCAAAGAAAAAAGGTACTTAATAAACAGCCAAAAATTTAGTGCAAATTCAAGAATCAGCAAGTAAAATTCAGCAAGATTAATTCTGCTGAGGCTCATTATTCAGTAAAGTATTAATAAGCAGTAATAAGACAGTCTCTGATTTGTAGGAAAAACTGTCAGGACTGCAAAGTCTTATAATTGGCCATTCAAGTATAAGCATATCTATATTTTCCCTTACATGAATATGTTCATACATGCAAACATATATATCATGGGATACCAAAACTATACTAGCAATAAAGCTTTCGCAGATGTGTATCTAAAATATTGTGTGTTTATATATTATATATACATATTTGTGTACACCTACAGAGAAGAAAGGATTCAGTACCAAAGAGACTCTAACTTCTCATTTTAATTTTTACTTATATCTATACTTTTGGGGGGTAATCATATAGTCATGCATATCATAAAAACGATCACAGAACACGGTGAGTACTTTGAGAAAAATCATTAAAACAAAACAGCAGGAGCAGAAGCAGCTACAATTTACTAAGCATTTGCACTATGCTAAACACTGCAAAAATTGAAGTACCACAGTGGTTAAGTGTTTGTGGGTATTGGAGCCTAAGGACTTAGATTGAAATCCTCGCCTTGGCTAGTTACACTGGACCTTTTAAGTCTAGCCTTCCCATCTATAAAATAGCAACAATGGTACAAAACTCAAAAGGTTCTAAGTGAAATAATGTATGAAAAGTGCTCAAGCAATATTCACTATTGTTACTTCTTTAACCAATACTGTAATCTGATGATACAGGTGTTTTTCTGTTACGGGGTTAAGTAATCAGCCCAAAGTCATAAATGGTAGAGCAAATTTGGAGTTGGATCATAAATAAGACTCACGCATTTTACCACCACCAAATGGCTGATATCTGAAATTTTTCTTAAAAACAACCTACACATTTAACGAATCTCAAATTCTGTAACTTTAGAATAATTCTAAAAGAGAAAGCAAAGGATTCAATTCAAAGAATTAAATCTAGTATTCATAGAGAATTTCTACATGCAAAGACTACAAATTTGTGTGTGTGGGGGGATATACATATGTATCTTAATCTTCACAGTATCATAACCAGTTAGTAATTATCATTCTTATTTTTTAAAAAAGGAAACTAAAGCTGAAGAGATTAAGAAACTTATGCACTGCCATGTAGTTCTTTAAAATGACAAACCTAGGATTGAAATTGAGGCTTAATTTCAAAGGTTATAACATTTCCACTACCCCACACCACTTCAAACAGAAAATGGGTGTAAAAACACTCAGATATTTATCAGCGTGCCTTCAGATTTTCCTCAGTCACTTTAAGACAGATTTCAAGATCATCTTTAGAACAACTCAGATGTTCCTAACTAGATATATTAAAAGCTTTTTCTGTACAAAGCACTGAATAGCTGAAACAAATGTTAACCCACGCATGTCTGAAATATAGTTTATGGTCACATTTTAATATAACTTGCTATAAGTTATATGGAACTCTACTTATTGATTCAGCCTTATACACTCTATGCTGCCTCTTATCAAAATCTGTCTGTATAAGATGGATTCTGTGACCTTCTCTGAATTTTCTCCAATCAGCCAGAAACTCTCCAACTTTCCATCTTGCAACTGACTTCTGTTAACAATAAATCCACAATTCTTACCTCCACATTCCCCCACAAAAAAGTCTAGAAAATTTTAACTATTATCATCCTACCATTTGTACCAACAACATAATTAAATGTAAGACAGAACACAGCAATTAATATAGCAAACTTTTCAGTGGGTAAACTCAAAGACAAAAAAGAAAAATATATGTAGGAAAAAGAATTTATTAAAAGACTGAAAATATGTAGTAAAAGAAAAAGCAGTGAATGGAGAGATGATTAAATAACAGGACAGTGAATGTAAAAGGTTACTGGGTAGGTAGGAAATAGTGAGTGGTAAGTTAATACTCTTTACAAAAAATAGGGAAGCATTTGATTAATTATTATTTACACTGTAAATTCATTTGGGGAGTAAAGAGATGAAACTGTCTCACTCTATAAAACCATAAAATCCAATAAACACTGGTCCTACAATGTAATACTACAAAGTAGGTCTTTCCAAAGAGGTTGCTACAAGGATACAAAGAGCCTCGTTATAAAGTAACCCTGTGGCAGACAAAATTGAAGTAAGGCTAGGTAGTGTTGAACAATTTCTATAGCTAATCACTTTGTGACATTGGAAAAAGTCTCCTTTAATGTTGGTCTTCATTTAGCATTTCATTTAAAATTCTGGAAAGGATAAATATGCTTATCCATAAGATACTAACATGGAGCTAAAAAGTTTTTAAACTGTTTCATGAAATGTGAATATTTAACCTTAGGTAAAGTCTTGGAAAAACTCTACTTTGATATAATGGGGGCCTGGGGGAGAAACATTGAGAAAATCTGTTCAAATAGTGGCACAGTAGAAATCATAAGAGATCAGAGATTCTGGCAATAACTAAAATAATTTACATAGCATATCCCAAATATTGTTCCTTAGATTTAAATATTTATGGCATTTTTAGAGCACTCGGTAAATCAATCAATCACAAATTTTACTATGGTTAATTACATTAGATTTAAAACACCCTCAATTTTTTATTTCTGCAGAATATATCTTAAATGCAATTCTCTCTTTCTACTTGTGCTTTTACTAAAAATGGGGGTTATGCTTGTTTTAAGTTTTTGCTTTGAGCTAGAAATAGGCAAGTAAAAATAGAGTTGGTAATACTGTCTTTCATGTGAAAGTGTTTTAAAAATTAGACTATAACAGTTTTGCATCAAAGGAAAAATAAGAAAAAAACATTAATTAGATTAATTTTCTATATGGCATATGTGTTTTTAAAACTTCCAATTCTATTTTGCAGAGCTTATCTTAAGCATTTAAGAAAACAGCAACTACAAATTGTACTACACAATGAAGAGCCCCTGGTTCACATGCCAGGATTTAAGGCAGAATTTATATATAAATTTATAAATCCTCTGCAGTAAATTCTTTCCTATTCTTAGTTGACCCATAATCTGTGGCTTAAAAGAAAATAAGTATGCTTTAGGAATATTCTTAATTAACTCGGAACTCTGAGATCTCAAATAACAGAGAAACAGATTCCTAGTCCTTCACAGATTTGGTTAGACCTCTGGCTGTTTCCGAGGACTGAAGCAGGTTTACATGACTCACATTTTGCTTACATCTAACTCTACTTAAACCCTCAAATATCAAACATTTGTATATTCATGTATGTCATATACATAAACTTTCATATTAAAAGGGTGAAAATTTTTAATTGGCAGTCAACTTACCAGTTTATATACTGAATTTAATAATTTTGTTAATTCTAAAGCATATAAACAGTATTCCAAAAAAAAGGACTATAAAATTCCAGATCACAGTCATGTAACACAGATAACAAAGGATAAAAAACAGAAAGCAATAATTATTTTTCCATTTTCCTCAACTTCATGAAAAGAAATGGAAAAGAAAAAAGATACATTGTAAAATGCCGTCTTTATTAAAATTAACAACAAAAAATGAAACAAGAAGCATGACAATCACTGACAAACAATACCACTTTCAGCAGGTTCTTTCTCCTCAGGTTACATAACAATGATAGTAGCAAAGTAGAAGAATCAGGTTTGTGCATTTTCCAAAAGACAAAACTCAAATAAGTGGAAGAAATTGGGAAAGTTTCCCACCTAGTTGATAAGGAAGACCAAATACCTTTGTGCTTGTCCCGTTTATGCTTTAGCTGTGCTGGATGGGATCTGAGTCTGGCTAGAGCCTGTTCTCGATGGTTCATAAAAATAGGACCAGCAAATACAAGAGGGCCTGAGGAGAAACATTTTGTATGTGCATAGAAAAGCTCACAAAATGAAAACACTATAATGAACAAAAAATAATTCAAACTAAAAAGCATGAGAATTTATTCTTAATTGTTTTGGACATTATACTTTTCTCCCAATCCACCACACCACTCCCCTACCCCACCCCCAACAATAACCTATTCACCACTCCACACACAAGTTAATATCTTACATATAATTTATAAAGTACAAATCCCATCTTTTATACTTATAAAATTATTGGATAGCCACTAATAGTCTCAAACAGAAAATCAAGAAGTCTAATTCAAATAAAACAAATATCTTAACAAATATTTTAATATCATATATATTCAAACTTAGTAAACTATATATTCATTGAAAACAAATCTTTCTTATTGAAATACCAAAAACGAACTAATTTTTAAATTAATCATTAAGTTTTAAAAAGGTCTTTCAAGTTTAATATCTACATCAATCTTGCTACAAAACCAAGATAAAATGTTATTGATATTACTACATCTTGTAAATGTACATTTACTACATGTACATTGAAGAAAGCAGATGATCAAGAACAAAACAATAACAAAAAATTTCTGTGATCTGGTATGTGTGTGTGTGCCACACACAGAAACAAGAATAACCCGAGCTTTATATTGATGGTGAAGAGGGGCATCTAACCTAAGTAACATTTTAGAAAGATTAACCATCTTTCCTTAAATCACTTTTCTCTGAAGTGCCACAATACACATATACATACATATGCAAATACATACTCACACAGATGACAGTTGTAGTTATTCACCACTTAATGTTACAGTCAATGACAAACCACATGTATGACAGCAGTCCCATCAGATTATAAGGGCTACACTATATAGCCTAAGTGTGTAGTAGACTATGTCATCTAGGTTTGTGTAAGTACACTCCTTGATGTTCACACAAAACTAAATCACCTAACAGCCCATTTTTCAGAATGTCTCCTCATTGGTAAGTGACATGTGACTATGTTTCCACTCACATAGTATTTAAGGGGAAAAAAATCTACAGACAAATTAATCTTAATAAAATAAAAAAATCACATTTCTCCACTAACATTTAGCATGAAAAGAAAAAGAAGTTTATATCTTAAAACTTTATTTTTTTTCTTATAGAACAGAACTACAGTTTCCTTGAGTTTTAGCAATATCAAAATGGCTTCAAAATGTTCTAAATTTGACAGTTACCATTATTTGAAAAGAGAATTATGACAGTATATAACATTTTTAATTGGAGCAAGTTTTTTCATAATCTCTACTGATCTTCAGCTTTAATTCGTTTGTCTAATGATGGGACAAATTGAACCTATTGCCTTGTAATAAAATTTGACAAATGCCAAATTAAACACCAAAGACCTTTCGTTAAACATACAGTAGAAAAACTTATTTCAATTATAAGACAAAAACGCAAGTAGCCTCAGTTTTATGAAAAACCAAGAATAATATAATCTATGATGATTATGGATAAAAACATGGTAATTTAATGTTAACAGAAGAACTAAATATTATTTCCCAGTAACAAAGTGACAATTATTTTCAAGCTAAGAGTAAACTGAGCTCCTTTCTAAAATGTAATAAAATTAATATATTTTGATATGAACAAATGTCTTATTTCCTGAACATGCATTATTTTTTCAGTTGATTTACTAAAGCATATAATATAAATTACTCTAAAAAGTACTTTCCAACTACACAAAAGAAGTGTAAATATTAAAATAATAATAATAATAATATTAAATTGTATTACTACTTTCTGATGTCCATGGTGTGCTTGGGATATTATTCCTCCCTATAAAGATATATTACACCCATAATACTCATTATTTAGCTTCTCGCTAAATTCGATCTTTTTATATATAAATCTAGAAGGCCCACAGACAATCATGCCTAGAAATTAAAGCTACTCAGGCTCTAAAATACTATTGTATCCCATGAACTAAAATAATTCTTCTTACAAACATAGTTCAATTATCAATTTATTTACCAAACATTTTTTTTATCTTCTATGTAGCAGATACTAGGTATCCTGGATATAATGACAAAGACACAGATCTCACTGAAACTCAGTCCACTAGGGAAAACAGAAATAAAAACAAAGAACTGCAATATATTGTAAAAAATGCGACAAATGACA
The DNA here is from genome assembly GCF_000696425.1 of Galeopterus variegatus. NCBI lineage: Eukaryota > Metazoa > Chordata > Mammalia > Dermoptera > Cynocephalidae > Galeopterus > Galeopterus variegatus. The sequence continues at coordinate 319,575 of NW_007726698.1, read as the reverse complement.
TCTGTACACATTATATCCTGAAGGATAAAAAGTAATCAAATCAACTTGGATGAATCAGAGAGGTTTCAAAGAGTGAGAAAAAGTTTAACAAGACGGAAGGAAAGAGAGGGCATTCCAGATCAAAGGAACAGGATTTATAAAAGCATGAAGATGTTAAACAATATTGTATAGTCATTAAAAATACACTTAGCTGAAATGGAGAATAGTTTGTGAAGCAGAAAGTGGTGGGAACTTAATTTAGAGAGGTATACAAAGAACAGATAATTAAATCCTTTTTACACCGTAAAACTTCATTCTAGAGGTGATGAGAAGTCCCTGAACTATTTTCAATTAGTCAACAAAGACGTATTACGATTCAGGCATCATACTAGGTCCTGGGTTACACTTGGTAAACAAGATACAATCTCTTGCTTCAAGAAGCTCACAGTCTAATTGGGGGGTGTGGAGAAATGGTTTACAGGCAACTAAACAAGAAATTAAGACAATGTGCTATAACAAGAGGAAGCACACAAAAGGCAGCTAACAAAACTTGAGGGTAGAAAATTCGGGAGTTTAGGGGTACAAGAAGAGAAAACAATACAATAGCTGAGACCTAATAAAGGAGGTGGCAGTACTATAAAGGTTCAGAGATCCAGAAAAAAAAAAAAAAAAGGGGGGATGGGGAATAGGAATGAGAATAAAGAGAGATGAGGCTATAGAGATAAAAATGTGGAATTCATCATAAGACTATCAATAGTCTTTTGGTTTTAAACAGAGAAGTGCTGATCAGATGTGCATTGCAGAAGAAACATTCTTGTTAGAAGGTGGATAATAGCTTAGAAGAGGATTAAGATAAGGTAAAACAAGTTGAAAAGCTTTTTGTTATAATTCAGGCAAAGAAGAGAAGTAGCCTGAGCTAAGGAAACAGCAGTGAGATTCTGAAAAGTAGACATATTCACAGGTATTAAAGAGTTAAGACAGAATTAAGAGAACTTGTTGGTATATTTATTTCAGTGGGAGGGGAGTGAATAAAACTGGGTCACGAAATACCCAGATTTAGATATTTGAAAGCTCCTTCCATTCATGTGTAGACAATGGGTTATTTGGAGCCCATCCATAGGCAAGTAGGCAGCAAGTGTAGAATTGGTGGCAGTGTAAAATAGCACAGGCCTTTCAGAAAGCTATTGGCATGTCATCCTTTGACCCAGGAACTGCAACTCTACAAACCTATCCTAAGGAAAATTCTAAAATATATATTCTTTAAATTTCAGCTCAAAACATTTACTATAATCTTATTAATTATAACAAAAAATTAAAAACAACTCAAATGTAATAATAAAAAACTATGGTACAGCCACTCAATGGAATAATATTCAGCCATTACAATGAGATTTTATAAAGAAATTTTTATACAGAAAATGCTTTGCATTATTTAAATTAACTAGATTAATTTCGCCATGTTCGCCACTTTTTGCAAGTTTTAAAAGAATAACTAATATAGGTGAGGCTAGAGGAAAATGCCACTCCTACACATTAGTCTTGAGAATATAAATTCCTACATTTTAAAAACAATGTGAAATATCTGTTAAAACTTAAAACACTCTCTACTACATATACAAAAGCTCCACTATGCACAGCTATAAGTTTAAGAATATTTATTATAGCAAAACCTACAAAACCCTGAAAATAACCTGAATGCCCATCAACAAAATAATGGTTGCAAAAACTGTGGCACAGTCATATTATGAAATGTTATGTAGCTACTAAGTAGAATGTGGTAGGTCCATATTTACTGAGCTGGTGTGTCATGTTGAATTGTAAAATGAGAAAGGATGTTGCAAATGTATATGTCAATACTACTTCTGTAAATAAACATATGTCTATACTTTAACATATTTGTAGATATCTGCACACGATTACATTTTTATAGAGTAAGATATGAAAGTATACCTATTAGACTATTAACCCCATTTGCTTGGTTGGGAAGGCAAGGAAAAAATACTAGCAAAATATAAAAATGTATATAACAATAAGCAAATATATAAAACAAAATTCATTCAGTGATATAAATGAAAATGTGTAAAAGTTGATTAGAAAATGACAATGATATAAATAAAAACAATAATTGAATTAAAGGGTAGGTTTGTGGAAAAATCTTTGACCTAAATTCCTATACTACTTTAACATGGTATTTGCAATAGAGCAAATACTTTATGAGAGGAAAAATAGGATACCAATATGTATGGAAGTATAAAATTATATGAAATAACTAAGCAAAAAATCATGCATCAAAAAATTATAAGAAATTACCTCAAAATTCTATCAGTGGTTATCTTTGCATGAAGAATCATACTGATCTTTTTTTTTTATATTTTCTTAAATGCTTCATATAATACTTCAATGTAAAAAGAGACTTTTATGTGGCATTGGAATAATACTGAATTTGATGTGTCTAATCAAGAAAACAGTTTTAGACACTTAAATATTAAGAGCATCATCAACTCAATCACTTTGAAAGTAGAGAGATTATAACAACTTTGTTTTTATATTCTAATTTATGGGAAACTGATTTTTTTCCTATCAAAATTGAATCTATTTTATTTTAGTGAAGCTGTTGGGATTTTTCTTAATAATAATCAAAGTTTTGTAATTAGCACCTGAATTTTGTAAGAAAAGCAATTAAGCCAAGGCCAGAGTTAGAAACGAGTCAAGCTCAACGAGAATAAAAGTCTACTAAATAGCGCACCATCCCCACCACCACCACCACCACCACCACCACCATCATCATCATCATCAAACATTTACTTAGGGCTTAGTACAAGCTAGGCATTTTTATGTGTATCAATCCTCATTAACATCTCTAGTTAGGTAGGTACAATCGTTATCCCCATTTTAAAGGTAAGGACAAGGTAAGAGCCAGGATTTGATCAAAATCCTAACTTCAGAACCCAAGCTCTTAACCACTGTGCCATATAGCTAGGTTAACCATATAACTTATTATCCAAATGAGATTCTACTGAGAGTAAAATAGGACACTATAAGAATATCCCTGGACAGCAGACATAAAATGGAGCTCTCCCAGGCAAGCCCGGACATGGGTTCACTCCATTTATACAGTCATAAAATTTTGATTTGACACTTAAAGGGCAACAAAAGAAAAGGAGCCAACATTACTAGAGTTTAGTTTTCCTTACAATAGAGTGAAAAGAAATGTAAAGAAAAGATCATTGACACAAACATCCATTAGTTCCTCTGATGACTTAGAAAGTTCTACTTAAGAATTCCACTGAACAAGCACTTCACTTATAAAGTTAATACAAGTCCCAGCACAAAAATTCAAATTAAAGACAAAATTCCAAATTTTTTCAAAAAGCAGCAATAACATTGCTTTTTGGGGTTTCAATAGCACATTCCATTTTAGGAGACCTTGTGTCATAAACAATACCTAACTTACATCAATAAGCCTGAGGCTGACTAAGCAAAGCTTAATTACAAGAGCTAGGTCCTAAAATTCTGATCAACTTAGAAGCAATTAACAAAGACTTGGTGAACAGAATGATAGACAAGTAAAATAATTTAACATAATCTAATCCTGAAGTTCTGAAACACAACACAGGTAAAAAGCCTGTGCTGACGAGCATAATTTCTAACATATTATTGAACTAAAAAGTATCTAAAAAGTGCCAAGCAGAGGCCAAGAAAATAAAAGACAAGTATGTGTGGCAGCTTGAACACTAAAAATTTATTTGACACTTCTGTTCCTCATGAAAACAAAGCAACACTAACAATCTTCTCTAGCACAATGCCAGAGAAGAGCCCTATAACATTGTGCATGAGACTCAAGTCTGTTTCCAGGACTCTTAACCCAGAAATTCTGATTCATTAAGTCCAGATGATTCTGATGTCAATGGGACAATCCATAAACAACACTGACTTAGAACAGGGGTTGTCATACTTTGGCACCACCAGAATCACCTGGAAGGCTTGCAAAATCACAGTTTGCTGGATCCTACTCTCCGAGTTTTTGAGTCAGGAGGTCTGGGCTATGGCCTGGAGACTAGTACTTCTAACAAGTGCCCAAGTGATGCTGATCCCTTTGAGACCACTTTCAGAACCACTGCCCTAAAAATAAGAGAGAAGCATGGCACCTGAAAGGGATTCTTCCATCTAATTAAAATAAAACTATTTTAAAAAAGCAAAGGCAAAGTGTAAATGCCTTAAAACTAATCTATAATTTATCAAAAATATGGCTTAAATTTTAAAACATAACTCTTACTCTGTTCATAAAGTAATATGCTTATCAGAGAATATTTAGAAAACAAATTATAAAAAAGGAAATAAAAATCACCTATAAACTCACATCTCAGGAAAAAACACTTAATGTTTTGGTATTCATCATTCTAGTTCTACTCTATGCAAGTGTGGGTATATCTCTGCGTACATTTAACTGTTTTCTTGTAAAAATTTCTTTTCTTATAAAATTGCTGTAATGAGTGCTAAGAAGGAATTTAAAGATAAGATCATAAAAGTGTGATATCAGCATACTTCTTTTTAATTATTTAATATAGCATAAGAATTTCCAAAGTCACTGAATATGATTCTGAAGTCTGACTTTTTAAAAATGGATATATGGTTGGAATTCCTATTTAAAAGTAAAAGTATTTTTATAAAATGTACAAACAGGCATCACTTTGCAGGGTATTGTTAAGTGAAACACAAACATGATAATTGTGTTCTCCCTTTGCATGATCCTATAGTAACTGTGGTGACTCTGCAAAGGGAGGACACGGTTCCAATATGAACAAATTTTGGTTAAGTTCAGTACCATGCAAAGCAAGGACTGGCATAATTGAGGTCTATAATGAAGATCTCAACTCATCAGGAAAAGGTATTTACTACATATTCTGTTTTAACAAACATGAAAGAGGGTGATATGTGTAAGGAAGAGTTCAGCCAAAAAATAAGGATGAGACAAAATTTTTGTGCACCAATCATATGAATGAAGTGTTGCTATTAAAATGTTTCTATATATTTAGGATTACATATGAAAACTATTTGTCACAAAATACAAGGGTACTTTAAAAGGTTTATGAAAAAAAAGAATTAAAAGATAATACAAATCTTTCCATGATCTTTCTGAAGTACCCTCTTAAACACTCACTGCCCAGAACCTATGTCTGTTTGTAAAATCAATAATGTAATTTCCTTAAAAAGTTAACTAGTGAAACAGTTTTTAAACATTTAAATGGTTAGTGTTTATATTAACGTTTAAAGGTCTATGACACATTTTTCAATGAATGGCAAAAGAATATCCTGCAATCACCAAGTTATGCCAAATTACCAATGCATAATTCAATGTTCCTTTATTTCTGGTATGCAGAAATATACTACACCTAGAGAAAAATAGCTTTTTTTTGGAGGGGGAAAAAAGAGTAACTAGAAATGCAGCATTAAGCAAGTAATTAAATGTCATCATAAGGATTTGCTATACTTGGGTTGAAACATAAGGAACTGCTACGTTTTTCATATGAATTCATATGAATCAACTTACTATTTCCAAGTAAAGAAAAAACAGGTAGTAAAGAGATACACTGATAATTAACATTAAGCAAATCATATCATTAACATAAAAGGAATTATCACTTAATCACCATACATCAGAAAGACCCAGAAGTTAAATTTTATCCTATTTTCTAAGAAACATTTAATATGTAATTTTCCTATATATTTATATGAGTACTTCAAAAAGTTCATAAAAGAATTCATATTATCTTTTATTTTTCCACGAACTTTTTGAAGTGCCCTGAATAAAGTAAATAATGACAGTGTATACATTAACCTCATTAAAATATCTTTCAAAGGAAACAATTTTATGTAAGCAAAGCCAAACTTGATAGCAAAGATTCACTTGCATCAATCAACATTATCAGATGCTATAAGAAATAATCTTCATGTTCTAAGCATATGTTTCACACATTAATAAAAATAAAATTTACCATGTGTACTATATATTTTGCTACTTATTCCATTTTACATTTAAAAAAAAGCTAGAAAAAACACATGATGATGGTTAAATGGATAACAAGTTTATCTCATATATCAAATATTATGACATTTCTAATAAGTATTTAAAATATGCAATATCAATAAATATTTGTAGTGAAGATTTTGTCTAACAGAAATAAAATCACAGACCTCTGTAACAACTTGTCTTAATCCTACAAAGAAAAGATTCTATTGGGCAACAATAGCTTTAGTAATACTTGTATTTAACACTACTTGTTAGATAATTGTAAAAACTGTTCAACTTATTTTCAGGCCCAGAAATAGTCATAACTAATGAGGAAAAGACAAATGATAAACTTATCTTTGCAAATAAAACCGGCAGACTTTCCAACTTACTCTTCTTGTACATCACTAGAATAAGTTTTCTCCAAAAAAAAAAAAAAAAAAAAAAAAAAAAAAAAAAAAAAAAAAAAAAAGACACATAATTGTGCACTGAATTGGAGGGAAGCATGGTGGGACTATGCCCAAATGATAATGATTGTCAATGACTAAGAATACAGAAAAGAGAAGACTAGATTAAAGTGAATTTTGTTCCATGTTCAAATAGATGAATCCAAAGTCTGGGTAGGACAAGTTATTAGAATTCGTACATTTTTTAAAGTTGCCATTGCTAATACTTATTGCAACTTGGCAGATGGCACAATTCTTAATACAGTAACTTATGCCATTAAAACCCTACTGAATTAAATGTATGTGATTAGCACAATTATAAATATCCTGAATATTTTCATATTATTTTCATTAGTTACCAGAATGTTATTAACTTTAATTTTAATAATTTATTACCAAATCAGCCTATTCTGTAAACTTTTCAGTGGTCTCAATATAGGGTAAGAAAATGGATTTTCATATACTTTTTCTCTGTAGCTACATCTTACCTCTTCCTTCCTCTAATCTGTGTCTTCTGATTACACGCTGACGTTTTTCTTCTTGTCGCAACTGAAGGTGTTCTTCAATGTTAACCCCAGGTACTGGGACAGCTAGATGATTGACAAGAAAAAAAAAAAAACATGTATGTTAACTAATAGCTATGACAGAACTACACAAAATTCAAGAAAGTAAAAGCTAGCAAAAACATTATATTTTTACTGCAAGAATTCTTAGCAAAAAAGGGAAAAAGAATCTTATCCCTTAAATGTCATATTGTCAGTTATCGTAAGAAGAGTATTGCATATATTAACTATTATCTTAATTTTTTAACATATCTAATAGAAATTGTTGAAACTATCAGAATTGCTGAGTTGAGGACAAGATGTATACTATCATCAGTCAAATTACCTAAAAGAAGATCTAAAGGTATCATTTCTTTCACTGCATCAAGAATTCCTCTTTGTCTTGCTTCTTGACCATCCAACTCTCTTGCACAAGCCTTGCAACATCCACACACAGCACAGCCAGATTCTCCAGAACCACAACCACAGATCCTAAAAAAAGGGACAAATGAAATCCTTCCGATCTTTCCTTAAAATTCTTTTCCATAACTTCTTTCCCAGATTTATGAAATAAAGTTAAATTAAATAAATCAGCAATGAAATCACTTCTTCAGGTCAGGATGTTGATTTTAAAGAAAAGGTATGAAGAGAAGAATAATTAAAAAAAGGATTTATTAAGCTCCTAATAGACATAATTGGTATATTTCTACAGAAAATACAGGCGGATTCTGCTGTCCTCAAAGCTACTATTAACAAAAACAGTGTTTCAAAAGTTTTCACAGTTAGTAAAGCACCAGCAGCTTCAGTATAAAGTGGACTGAATGGGTTGGTTGGCTAAAAAAACAAGTAAACAAACAACTTTGCTATGTAGCAGATAAGTTAAGGTAGGTATTGGCAGCCTTCAGTGAGTGAGTCCAGCTCACGAGCTTCATACATTATGTTTCCTCCCCCTCAACCCTTCTTTATATGCCATCATCTCCCATTTTCTTCTTTCATTGTGTCCAACTACCTGTTCTTTTTCCTCTTTCTCCCTTTCATATCAATTCTGAACCTTACGACATCTGTTTATAACAAAAAGACAAGAACACTCCAAGAAGTGGCTATGGGGTCAGTCAACAACTAACATCTTAGTCACATATTTTGTAGATGTGGAAGTCATAGCTTTAACGTTATTCATTAGATCTGTCCTTAAAAACTTTTGACAGCCTTGTGTACCCCTGGCTATCCAGATTTGTAAAGGTACATGAGGAAGAATCGACCTGGCAGCACTCTGAAAGACGCAGCTAGACACTGAAATTTTCTGGCTTTTAAAAGTAAGCACTATGGAAAATTTGAAGAATCATTTAATACACAGTAAAAACTATGATATATTAATATGCCCTAGCGAACTGTCCACAGAAACCACTATTTAAAATAGTGTGTTTGCAATACCAATCCTTCTCAGACTATTCCTAAAATTATTGAAGAGGAGAGAACACTTCCTAACTCATTCTATGAGGCCACAATTACCCTGATACCAAAGACAGACAGACACTGTAAGACAAATCCCCCAAAACTACAGAACAATACCCTTTATGAACACCGATGCAAAAATCCTCAGCAAAATACTAACACTGAATTCAGTAGGATATTAAAAGGATTATATACTATGAACAGGTGAGATTTATTCCTGGAATGTAATATATGAAAATCTATCAATGTAATACTTCGGAGAATGAAGGAAAAAAACACATGATCATCTCAACTGATGCAGAAAAAGAATATGACAAAACTCAATACCCTTTCATAATACAAACACTCAACAACTAAAAACAGAAAGAAACTACCTCAACATAATAAAAGCCATATATAAAAAACTTACAGTGAACAAGATACTCAATGGTGAGAGACTGAAAGCTTTTCCTCTAAGGTCAGCAACAAGAAAAGGAGGACTACTTTCACCTCTTTTATTCAACATAGCACTGGAAGTCCTAGTTGGAGCAATTAGGCAAGAAAAAGAAATAAAGGCATCCAAATTTGAAAGGAAGAAGTAAAATTATCTCTGTTCACAGATGATTCGGTCTCAAATGTAGAAAACTCTAAAGATTCCACACCAAAAAACTGGTAGAACTAATAAATGAATTCAGCCAAGTAGCAGGATACAAAGTCAACACACAAAAATCAGTTGCATTTCTGAACACTAACAATGAACAATCTGAAAAAGAAATTACAAAACAGTCACATTTAGAATAGCATCAAAAAGAATAAAACACTTAGCAATTAACTTCAACAAGGAAGTTAAGACCTAACCAAGACATGTATAATGAAAACTACAAAACATTGCTGAAAGAAATTAAAGAGGACATAAATAACAGAAACACATCCCATGTTCATGGGTTGGAAGACTTAATATTGTTACCAGTACCACCCAAAGCAATCTACAGATCCAATGCAATCTGTATCAAAATCCCAATGATGTTTTTTGGCAGAAACAGAAAAAAACTATCCTAAAATTCATATGAAATCTCTAGAGACCCCAAATAGCCAAACAATCCTGAAAAAGGACAAAATACTCACACTTCCTGACTTCAAAACTTAGTACAAATCTACAGTAATCAAAACAGTGTGGTACTAGCATAAAGGCAGTCATATAGATCAATGGAATAGAACAGACAGCCTGGAAATAAACCCTTGCATATATGGTCAAATGATTTTTGACAAGGGTCTCAAGACCATTCAATGGGGAAAGGACAGCCTTTTCAAAAAATGGTGCTGGGTAAACTGGATATCCACATGCAAAGGAATGAAGTTTAACTCTTACCTTATACCATATACAAAAATTAACTTAAAATAGACCAAACACCTAAATGTAAGACCTAAAACTATACAAAACTCCTAGGAGAAAACCTAGGGCAAACACTTCACGACACTGGATTTGGCAATGATTTCTTGGCTGTGATACCAAAGGCACAGGCAACGAAAGAAAAAACAGAAAAACTGAACCACATGAAAATTAAAAAATTTTGTGCATCAAAAGGACACGTCAACAGAGTAAAAAGGCAACTGACAGCTATAATTTTTAATTTGCAAATCATATATCTGTAGAATATACAGAGAACTGCTAAAACTCAACAATAAAAAAACCCAAAAAACTTGATTCAAAAATGGACAAAGGACTTGAATAGATATTTCTCCAAAGAAGATATATAAACAGGTAGGAAGCAAATGAAAAGATGCTCAACATCCCTAATCATGAGGAAAATTCAAATCAAAACTATTATGAGATACCACCTCACACCCACAAAGATGGCTACTATCAAAATGACAGAAAATAACAACTGTTGGTGAGGATTTGGAGGAATTAGAAAACTTGTGCACTGCTGGTGGGAATGTAAAATGGTACAGTCAGTATAGAAAACAGTATGGCAGTTCCTCAAAAGATTGAAAATAGAATTACCATATGATCCAGCAATTCCACTTCTGCGTATATACCCAAAAGAACTGCAAGCAGGGTCTCTAAGAGGTTATTTGCACACCCATGTTCACAGCAGCATTATACACAGAAGCTAAAACATGGAATATGAATGGGTGAATAGATAAGGCAAAATGTGGTATATACATACAATGGAATATTATACAGCCTTAAGAAAGAAGGAAATTTTGATATATGCTACAACATGAATGAAACCTGAGGACATTATGCTAAGTGAAACAAACCAGTCACAAAAAGACAAATACTGTATGATTCTTATATGAGGTATTTAAAGTAGACATAATTATGGAGACAGAAAGTAGAATAGTGGTTTCCAGAGGCTGGAGAGAATGGCGAAATTGGGTACAGAGTTTCAGTTTTGCAAGACAGAAAAATTATGTAGATAGATGGTGGTGGTGGTGTCTGCACAATATTACAAATGTATTTAATACCACTGAACTATACCTTTAAAAACAGTTAAGATGGTCGATCTTATGTTATATGTATTTTAACACAATAAAAAAATTGAAAAAAATGTTTAACTCTAAATTTATTCTAAGTATGTAATCACAATTTTATAATAATTGAAGTCATCTTTAATAGTCCTTAGTTTTCCTATGTTAACTTTATTCATATATTCATATATTTATTTTGCTTCATTAATAAAGAAATCATTGTACTTGGTTGGTACCATCCATATAGGTCTATAAATATCAGAAACTGTATAAGTCACTCTAGGCAAAAAAAAGCATACAAAGAAAAATAATTGATTTCAGAAGGGACCACATAATTCAGAGATCTGTTTATGATATATATGAGTTGTATAAGCTCAAAGACTAGAACACTGAACTTCAGTAGAAATAGTTTAGGAGATATCCAGGAGGACAAATTTCAATTACTATAGCACTGTTAAAGAAAAATACAAGATTCTTTCCGTATCCAACTAAATTTAAAAATAAACAAGTTAGATTATAAAGCATCCATATAGACCTATCTGGATGGTACCTAACCAAGTACAATTAAGTTAAAACAGAAAACAGAGCCAAATACAAAGCTCTGTAGAATAAATATTATCCTTTAATAAAGAGAGAAAATATTTTTGCTTAGGTTAATAATATAAAGAAAATTTATCTTTAAAAGATGATAATATTTCAATAGCCTTTTAAAAAAAAGGCCTGTTACATATATGATCTATTTAACTATGATAGGCCAAGCATAAACCTAGAAATAAACTCATCTAGCTTGAGCTTTCATAACAAAAAATCCAAAATCTGAAATGCTCCAAAATATGAAACTTTTCTGAGCGTCCAAAGAAAATACTCACTGAAGGACTTCTGATTTTCGGATTAAGGATGCTCGACCAGTATGTATGCTACAAATATTCCAAAATCTGAAAAACATCCAAAATCTGAAACACTTCTGGTCTCAAGCATTTCAGATAAGAAATACTTAGCGGGTAGTAGATCCAGACAATATTTGAAAAGAATCACCTGACTGCTAAAGAATTGCCAAATAAGGAGGTCAGAGATGTGGGGGTGGCTGGCCTCACTCTGGGCTTCTCACAAAATTTCCTCTACTCCCCCAAATCAGCCAATAATAAGAAATCTAATCTTACAAAGGACATCTCATTATATTGCATTGGCTGGAACTGGCAATACAAAAATCAGATTCAAAATTCTCCCTAACAATCTAGGCAGAGACTTACATTCTTATTCTGTCAAACTCACATCTGTATTAACTAAGTTTAGAATAATATAGAACCCTGAAAAAAAATATGGTCCAATAACAGGATACATGTAACAGGGACAAATATAACAAGTATGATGCAACTTTAGATGCAAGACCATCCAAAATTCCTAAGACTGCAAACGGTACATTTAAAAGAACATGATATACCCCTAATTGAATAGTCTACATGGTATTTGATAATTCTACTTAAGAAAAGATTCATGGTCAACAAAAATGAATAGTTATTTGGCATCAAACAGGCTCGGGAAAGAAATACAGATAAAGACACAGCTCCAAGCCTTAAAGAAATTAATGAACTTTTTTGAAATAATGGCTTAAATAAATCAAATGAAGGAAAGGAAACCTCAAAATGACACTAATATTAGAAATCAGTATAACGGAAAACAATTATAAAAATTTTAAGTATATACCAATATTCCCTTAAGAAAAGACATAGTAGTAGAACATATTGTGGAATAATTTTGAAAAGAAATGTGTTCTGCATATTTTCTTCAGCAGGAGTCATTTTCTTACCCTCCAGGGACTCTGTCTGGACGCCCACTACTGACACAGCTGGCTCCATAACCTGTACAGTCTCCACAGACAGTGCACACCATGCACTGTTCCAGCTTCCATTTATGCATGCCTGGAGGGCACATCATGGACTTCTCATCTTTTTCATCTAGTTCTTCTTCCAAGTCTTCATCCATCGCTGTTGCCATATTTTCAACTCCAAACCCTATTAGACAGATCAATTTATAATTTTATGTAGATTATTCCAATGTCTAAAAAATGGGTAATTATATTTCCCAATTAAAAATACATAATAACATGCTAATCCAAGCGATTATAAAAAAAAGTGCTAAAATATAAGATTAACAAAAATAAAATTTAATATAGGGACCACTAATAAATGTTCTCCCCATTTTCTTTCTGCAAAAGGAGGCAGAGAAGGCTTTTGTCAAACACATATCTTAGCTGTTACTTTCTGTCAATCTTACTTTGAAATCTTTTCTGATTTTAGTCTCTCTTTTCCATCCTCACTACCAACACTTTCCTTCAACAGACCAAAGAAAGCCTCCTAATCACATTCTGAGTCAAGAGTCCCCCTACTCTAGAACACCCCCTCACTGCCAGCACCAGCTTCCTAAAGCACATATTTGATCCTATGACTTCACAAACCTCCAATGCCTTTCCAAGGTCTTCAGAGGAACAAAATTCAGCAAGAGACAGTCACAATATGGCTCCCAATTTTTTCCAACCTCATTTCTTCTATTCAAACTACATTCCACCTGCACCTAAATTCCCTCTGCTTTCCAAATATCCTGTGTCCTTTCATGTGCTCAGGGCCTTTTACTCATTTCATGTGCGCAGGGCCTCTTACTCATTCCTGCCCCCCTACTTCTCCCTTCCTCGTCTACCAGAGAAACTCCTTTTCGACCTTCAAAAATTCAGCTCAGAAGTAATTTCCTATGAAAGCACTTACTACCTTTTCCAGGGAGTGTCACTACCTCCTCCTCAAAGCCTGTTTATATCTCAATTACAACTTTTTAAATGGTGTTATAATTCATTCAACTATTTTTTTTTTTTTTCATTGAACATCTACTATGCTGTAGGAGTTTCTTTATGTCAAGGAGTCAGCAAATGCTGTAAAGGGTCAGATTGTAAACAATTTAGTCTCTGTGGGCCATGTAAATCTTTCTTCACATTTTTTTATGACCCTTTACAAATGAAATCCATTTTTAGCTGGTAGGGCTTTACAAAAAACGGCTGATGAGCAGATATGGCATCAGGTTATAGTCTGCACTCCTGTGCTCTAGGCACTGAACACTATGATACTGAGCTATTATAAAGCTTATAATCTAGTGAGAAAGATAGACATGAATCAAATAACCATACAAAAAATATTAAAAATACAACTGCACTAGGGTTATGAAGGAACATATAGCACTATTAAGAGCCTATGAGGGAAAAGCAAATCTGTGGGAATCAAGTAATTATTTTTAATGTTTGTCTTTCCTACTAGACTTAGATCCTTAAAGGCAAGGTTATGTTTTACTCACTTTATCTTTCATTCTTAGTCAACCTTAACTCTCTTATTTCTTTTACCGATAAAATGCACCTCACATAGAGCTACCACTCTGTACAGGTCTGCGGATTAAGAAGTAAACACACAGCACAGAAGTAAATCGTATAGCCTTTTTTGGTTTTGGCACTTCTGATCTACGAGCAGACTGAGAAATTAGAGAACCAAGCATCAGATAACTATGCCTAGAGTTAGAATAAAGTAATCCTGAAGTAAGCCTGAGTGACTCTATTTCTAATAACAACAATAGTTGAAACATACTAAGCACTTACTTGTACATGGTTCTACATGCATTACTTATTTAATCATCCCAACAGTACTATAACTACTACCCTCAAATTAATCTGTACATTCGACGCAATCCCAATCACAATGCCAAGCAAATAAACTGATTCTAACTCACATGGAAAATAAAAGTCCCAACCAGGCTAGATAAAGCAAAAATTCATAAAGAAAAAGACTAAAGATTTTAACAACAAAATTTTAAAATTATATTCAACAAATGAAACCATAAACAAATCATAGGTTAGTCAAAGATATATACAATACAATACAATACACAAGAAGCCTCCTACAAATCAATTTTTTAAAAAGGCAAGCAAAATTTTAAAAAGTTGGAAGAGATGTTCAAACTCACTATTAATAATCAAGAAAATGCAAATTCGAAGTGAGAGGCCCAGCAATTCTACTCCTAGTTATAAACATCAAAGAAATGCACACATATTTTCAACAAGACATTCATTAGAATGTTCATAGCAACACTACTCATAATAACCCAAACTAGAAACTACCCAAATGCCCATAATACTAGAAAGGACTTAAAAACTGTGGTATCTATACACAATTTGATACTACACAACAATGAGAATTAACAATATGCAACTACCTGTAACTATGGATGAATCTCATAAACATAAAGGTGAGTGAAAAGAAACTAGACATAAAAGAGGTCATACTGCACTATTCCATTTACATAAAGTGCAAAAATAAGCAACACTAATTTGTGGTGTTAACTGGGGAGGCAGATGGTAAGTGGAGAGTATTATAAAAAAGAGATTCTGGTGCTGGTAATATATGGTTTCTTGATCTTTGATAAAGGTGTTTTCAGTCATGTTCTTACATTTTTTTTACCCCTTGGAAGGGCAATACAGGGAATCTGAATCTTATCTGTAATCTTATCCAGTTTTTTTTTTTAACTGCTAAAAATGATAAGACATGGTGGTAGCTACATCATTTTTTTATATTTTAATATTATTTTCTGTACTTTTCTTGTTTAAAAAGACTTTTAAAAATCCCTTTATGTTCTTTACAACTCTGCAATCCAGAGTAGGTATGATTCCTATTAACTAAAAAACCATTTAACAATTTTATTTTGATTATTACAAAATTTCCTGAGAATCTAGAACACAAGTGTAAATTTATGCCCAATTTTCACAAGAGTTTCAGAATAATAAAGAATTTTGTTCAGCTCAGATCTCTTATAAAACATAATTTAAATCGATATTTATATTATATATAAAAAATTAAACTGACTCTCTCCCCTTTGCCATAGCAGGTATCATCTAAAACTATGGTTCACAAGGTTAGCAAGAAGAGAAAATATTTCCATTGCAAAATACTCTATTTCTTTCTTTTATTCTTTCTTCTTTTTTAAATCGATACACTCTAACAGACTTGTTCTTTTAAAAACTAATATATCTTAAATGCACACACACACATGCACACAAATGAGGCAAAGAAAAAATAAGCAGATTCCTGAGATATAGATGAGTCTTCCATCAAGGCCCCAAAAGAGATAAACTTGTTTTTGTTAATTTATACAGAGTTTAATCCTCAAAATTATTGGTACTTTAAGCACAGTTCAATGCTTACTTCTAATAATGTGCATGGATTGTCTTATTTTCCAGCCCTTACAAAATTAAAAACAGAAAACCAGAAATTGGAGTGAAGGGTATACACATACTGATAGAAGCCAGAAGTAAAAACTAAGACCAAGAATGAAGTAGACACACGATTTAAAAAAAACCAAAAAACCAAGACTACAACAAGCAAGACAATCAAAGGATAAACCTTTCTCTTCCCTTCAATAGCCAGAGGGTTGGGGCAAAGGATAACATGAAGAGGTGCAACTTCAAGTTAGTCTTTCCTTGATAAATGTTCACATATTCATAAGAATCACTCTTAGTTGTACAGAACAGATTAAATTACAAATAGTCCATATTGTTAAATAAAAAGATAATATTTGCCAGAAAGAGTGTTGCCAAAAATGGTTAAAACTGAAAAATATGTGGTATAAAAGGAGCTGGATAACAAAGAGTTTGGAAAATTCACTTTTCTAGAATAATTCAGTCACCAGAAATGTCAAAGGGGCAATATTTTACACAGAATTTAGAACATATAAGAAAACCAACTCATTTGCTCAGAAATTAAAAATCTAAAGTATATTTGATTTTTCCAGTGATGTACTTCTATCAGTAATTATTAAATAAAAGAAATTCAGTCGTTTTCCTAATTCATAAGTATAAAATCAAAGAGATATTCATTTTGAAAAGAGTAAGATTCTTCACTATGTTGTCCTAAAAAACTAGTGAAAAGACAGTACAAATTTAAATATCTAAAAATTAAACACCTACCTTTCCCTCCTTGGTTCATGGCACCAGTGTCTCGTCCACACTGTCCTTTATTATTTACACCAAATGTCCAAACTTCTCCATTCTTCATTAAAACACAAGTGTGAGCTTTGCCCATAGCTACCTGAGTTACAAAATGACCCTTCAAATCGGTTACCAAACCTATAGGAAAGATACAAATTTCATAAAAGCAAAACAAAACAAGAAAAGCCCTCTGAGCCTAGAAAAAGAACTATCTTATATAAAGAACTTGTTATTTTTTCGGGGCAAAATAACTTACCAAAATGGGAAATAAGTGACCAAAAGACTGGCAGGTTATCGCCAAATTAATTTTGTAGTTTTGTAATGTACTTTTAATGACTCTTAAAATGTTACCATCCAGACTTGGGATAAATCTTTACTATACCTTATCTCAAACTTACTTCTAAATGCTTGCTCCAAATGCTAGTACCTCTCACCACTACTCAGAATGGTCAATAGTTCTCTAACTTTTCTGACCAAGCACAAAGGAGCCCATTTACTTTACCTGCTTTGATCTGCCTCAGCAAAATAAAATGAAACACCTGCCATGGTATACTTAAATGGCATTGTGTTTGTAGAAATCTACAAGTTTTTCCAAAGCATTATTTTTCAATCCTTTTAAACCTACAATGCTTTCTTCCACAATCTAATGCACAGCTATTTCCTAAACTTCACTTACGTTCATTACCTTCATTATACTTGTCATATCCAAGTGCCACCCACATCATCTACTTAATATTCTTTACATCAGCTTTAAATTGACTGAAACATTTTAAAACATCAAGTAGGAATAACAGTAACAATGAAAGCGTGTTGATTTCACTATTTCACTAATATACATTAAAATAAAAAATTTTTAAATTAACGCATTTGTTTTATTTAAATTATAAATAATATCAATCTCATTTCACAATTTGGGAAAACCGTTCTACATTATTAGCTCAGGTATCACTTCCTTAAGGGAGCCTTTGCTTTCACCTTATACTAGTTTAGGACTTTTTGTTAAGTATGCCTTAAAATGTCCACTTTTAGTACACTTACAAAAGTAATATTCATTATTATTAACAGTACCAGCTGACATTTCTTGAGACTCAACATGTGCCAGGTTCTGTGCTAGGTATTCTCAACAGCCCTCTTTTGAAGGTAGAAAAAAAAAGAAAGCTCTAAAAAGCTAAGTAAACTATAAACTAACTAAATAGTGCTGGTACCAGGATCTGAGTTTATGTCCATAACCATTAAACCAAACCTCTCTAATATTAAAGTTGTATAATACCCAATTGTCTCTTAGATCCTCTAAAAGGCAGGGACCATGTCTGTCTGGTTCACCAATCCCTTACATATTGTCATAGCTCAATAAGCATAATATTGAGTAAATGTGTAAATTTCCATCAACCCTAGCCAAGAGGACTGTAGCAAGCAAACAGTATTTTTAAACTGTACATGGGCCCACCCCAAAATTTAAACCACTCTAACAGTCACAGCCAACTGAGAATCTAAATATTACATTAAGCTGCTCACACATCACCTGAGTACAGCTTAACTTAATAATTAATCACTATAAATGTCCTATATGTTTCATTTCTTCAGCATGAAACAATCACTTAAACTTCTAATCATAAACTTTATTAATTCTGGTTTCCTTTCTACAAAGAAATTCAAAGTCTTTACATATTTATCTTACATAAAATCCTTCCAAGAGGGATGCCTCATTCATTCTACTCATTTCTAACTGCTAGAAAGGAAATCTAGCGACCAAATTTGAGTTTTTCAGATTAGAGTTAAAAAATATAAAACTGTTTATTAGCTATTTCTATCCCTCATATCCATTTCTTTAAACTTTTGTTTTATCAGTCACCCAGTCACTTAAGTAATTCTTGAGACCCTACCAAGTGCCAAACAGTGCCAGGCACTGGGGATATAACAGTGAATAAGAGGGACATAATCTCACTTCAAGGCCTTAACAAGGAAGGCAATTCCACAATTATAAATCAGCTTTGTTATAAAAATCATTACCCCGGGGTTCTACCATTACCCCAGTGACATGTCACATGACCACCTGAGTCTAGAGAAAGCTTTCCAAAGAAAGTAACAGCTAGGGGGAAACTTCTCTTGCCAAGCTCTATGATTAGCTCTGGATGAAACTAGGAACAGTGCTCCTAGTGACAAGATACGACGGAAAATTTCTTTCCAACATGTTTCACATTTTGAAGGAAATATGAAAAATGCAGAGAAAGTGTGCTACAAATGTTAATTTTCTAGACATATCTTTGAAATCCATAATGACTAGTATTGGGCCTTCTTTACATAAAAGTGAAATGATGCTTATTTTTTTTTTAACTTACTTGAACTATCAGAGTAAATGGCATCTTTTCCAAACATATATAGTTCTCCATCTTTAGAAATAACAGAACTACTTCCATTATTGCAGGCTGTATACACCACAATCTTTCCTTCCATCTTAATTATCTTTTTAGGTTTATAGGGTTTTGACTGCCGTCTGCTCTTAGCTTAAAAATAAATAAATAAATAAATAAATAAAATTAATTTAAGGCATTTATGTACAAACAATAATAATAATGGTTTATATATAAGCTCAAGGGGGAAAAAACCACGTCATTTGCATTAATTCCACAATTATAAATCAGCATTATATAATTTACACATTTTTCACAAAGCCTTAGAGTTCCTAACATGTCAACTAAAATGAATCAACCTGCCAGCCTCATCTGGTCAATTAATATTTAGGCTATCACTGGCAGATCCTCCTTCTTGGCAACACATTAAAATTCCCACTGGGAAACACCAGTCTTCTACTAAACTTCTGGGTCATCCAGTCTTGGGATTAGCTTTTAGATTATCAACACCATTCTAATATCGTGTGTGTGTGTTTGTGTGTGTGTGTACCACATATATTCTTATGATAGATCCTGGAAAGTAAAATAAGTTCCTAATTCATTCAATACTCAGATATTTATTAAGCAGCTACAACAGTCAATGAGAGTTGTAAGGGAGAGAGATACACATATGGAAGGAGAGCAAATAAACTTAAATATGGTGATTTAAGCAGCTTCTGTTCTCAAACACTATATCCTTGAAATAAGCAAAAGATGGGAACATAAATAGGCTATACCTTCAGTGAACCTCAGTTCCTGCATGACTTTTAAAATAAAAACATTGCTAAGCTGGGGCTTAAAATACCATTATATTTCTCAGATAACATGATCCATATACAGCAAGTACTTTACCTGGTGCTCAAGCAAAGAAAGAACAATTTCCTCCAAAGTTCTAGAAGGAAAAACTGGCTGTGCTAAAGTTTCAGAGAGATGCTAACACACTTTATGGCTATTCTAAGGAATTTTTCCAGGGTAACTTTTATTTTCACATGATTTTTAGATTATATATTGACTTTAAAACCTAATCTCTGAAAAATGCTACTCCAATGTGCTACAATGTATAAAGTATATGAGAAGATAAAAAAAGAGAAAAATAGCACTTTGAGGAAGACTCTGAACAGAAATATAGAAAATATAAGAGATAAAACTGTTTTTCTCATTGCTGAGGAATGATTTCATCACAGAGAAATAACACTAAGAACAGTAATCCATAACCAACACAATTACACAAGTTACATAAGATTTACATTCATTCTGAAATATGTACCTCTTCTAAAGTTTTGGGATTCCTAAAATAACCTATCGAAATGAATAAGTCTTTAAAATAACACCAACTGACACAACAGAATAAGCATATATTCTCAGATGAATAGCCATGCATCCATAAGGCATAAAAATTCATGAATACGAACTCTGGAATGAAACGAGCAATCACATTTCTTTAATGAACAATACACCACCATCATTAATTGAATATGTCCCAATGTAAAACCCTCTATTAACTTGGTGAGGTTAGTGTTATTAAAATTAATATATTTTATGTTAATAAATTCCACTTTATTTCTACTAATGCCAGATGATCAGTCAACTTACTTGACTCTCCATCTTCTCCTTTACTAGCAGATCCTGTAAAGAATATGCTTCCATCTTCTGCAACTAAAAGGGCATGAGAGCCATCGTGTCCAACTGAGAAGTGTACTATTTTTGGAGATTTCGTAATTGGTAGCTCAACCCATTTTCCTGCTGAAGGACCACCTTGTTTGATTCCAAGACTCTGGTATTTGCCAGTGTAATATATCTTATATATTAAAAAAAAAAAAAATTACAGAGCCTTTTGGAGTACTGTAACAGGTTTTACATGAGAAGGAATAAAAAGCTTGCATATGCTATGGAAAAACAAAAATAACAAGAACCCAAACTCGTTTTATACACTATTCAACTTCTGTGAGCTGAGCAAGAGAGAAAGAGGCATATTTTGCCAAAAAAACACAGTTCATAATACTTTTTTCATATCTATTCAGGATATTTACAATTTTCCACATTTGTATTTCCATAAATATACTGCAAACTCTCAACAGTAAGAAATTCATAAAATTTTCAATTTCATTTTTCCAGTTGTAAAAACCTGCATATAAATATTCTATACTTGCCTAATAATTTTAATTTCCAGAATTCTTTTAATTACTTTACTTTCTCTTTATAGCCACTAGATAAGAAGCTTCCATCTCTATAGATTGACCTCTGCAATCTATAATTTAATTATCATGGTCCTACTTCCCCCAACTTGTAGTCTGTATATTTCTGCACATTTATAGAAATTTGCGATGAATATCCTATTCATCAAAATAAAACACAAAATATGAATTCATCCCAACTCAAAAAATTAGAGTTCCATAATTAAAAGTAAATATTTGTAAAAATATAACATTTTATAAAGTTTTATGGTCTTAAATGTCACAATTTTTTCCATAATACTATTTTCAACATGAATAAAATTTTATCACATAAAAATAATTTTAAATCAACATTTAAAAGATGATTATGTTTAAACATGTGAACTATTATCAACTAATCAATGGATTGTACCAACTATCTCTTAAAGTGGAGACTGTTCATTTTTTATTTTTACTTTTTTGTAGATGGCCAGTAAGGAGATCCAAACCCTTACCTTAGTGTTATCAACACTGTGCTCTAACCAACTGAGCCAACCAGCCATCGAGACTGTTCATTCTTAATGTAAAAAGAGTATCTTACCTTTCCATTTGCTGTTTTCATTAGTGCAAACTCTCGTCCCGCACCAAGAACTGCTGACTCTTCATCAAATCCAGTACCTAAAATACAACAAGACTAATAAATACCATTGCATTTCTCATATGAATAATTCCAAGTAAAAATGCATTATTTTGAATAATTAAAAAGTCAATTCAATTAATATCACTCAAAAACAAGGACAACAAAATACATCATATTGCCTGAATTTTAAAAAATATTTACAATAACAGGTACCCAATTCCAAGGAAAAATAAAGCTATCATAATCTTAACTTGTTCCAAACTAATGCCAAATTAATTTTTAAAATAAAAAACAAAAAAATTTTTTAATTCAATATGAGCAATATTCCTTGAATTATGTATAAATGAACAAATTTTTACTGAGCATCTATTAGGTATCAGGCATTACACAGTTCATGATCTCACTTGATCCTCATAATTATATTGCTCAATTTACAAGCGAGCAAATATAAAACTTCAGGAGGTTAATCTAGACAGTCATTTAGGCTTGAACAATGCCATGAAGATATTTGAATTAAGTTTTTTTTTTTGTTTGTTTGGTTTTTTTTGTCCTTTTTGAGACCAGCCGCACCGTGCTCAGCCAGTGAGCACTGTGAGCGCACCGGCCATCCCTATATAGGATCCGAACCCGCGGCGGGAGCGCTGCTGTGCTCCCAGTGCCACACTCTCCCGAGTGCGCCCCGGGCTTGGCCCTAAAGTATTTTTTTCCTACAGAAAATTTTATGCAGCCACTGCATAAATTTGAATACATACATGTGCATACCCACGCAGATCCTTATGCATATTTTCAAACTGTAAAACTATGAGTAAATAATTATAACTTTATATATGGCAGATTTTTGTCTAGTTATACTAACTTCTAATTAGTCTATAGGTTTTGAAAATTTCAAATCTATAATCTCAATTCAATATTTTTTCCATGGAGAAATTACAAAAACAGTGCATAATTAAAATATGCAATGTAAAGCACTTGTGTCAACTTTATTAAATTTAGTAAGATAACAGTCAAAAAGAGGTGGGTCCTGCAAAGAATCCTACAAATTAAAAAATGGCACTATTACACTTGAAGTGGCATGCTAAACCAAAATCAAGACCCTTGTTGGAACTAGTGATCCTAACTACTTCTACAATACTGCAAGAGTAGGTATACTAAACCCAACAAATACTCTGTGGTTGTCTGTATTCCTGTATCCAAATGAAAGATTATTGATCAGTTTGTTCAGCCATTTTCACAATCTATAATCTATGTATATCTTAAAAAATCTGTTCAAATAAAAATTAAAGGTTTCAATGAGAGAACTATGTATACTGTTGTAGAAACATTTACAATATAAGCCCATAAAATTTTAAATAAGTGACTAACAATGGAGCATATAGAGTCCACCAGTATCCATCCATAATTCTTATTACATGTATACTTATTTTCTTTTGCTCTATTCAAAATAAAAATGGAAAATTATTGGTCACTTCCTTAAAGTGATCTTCAAATATCATACCCTGTTTAAATGCCGTATTTTCTAGTTACTTACACACATAAATTCAAAATTGTGCTTTATAGTAACAGACAAAAAAATAGATGCTATAGTATAAGCTGAACAGCTGAAAACTCAATGTTAGTTTTTAAAAGAATAAATAATCTCAAAACTAAAATATGGGGAAAAGGCTTATTTTGTCATCTTACTTATAATATGCAAATCCTTTTCCAAATCAAACAGTGAGATACCACAGGCATGTAAGCATTTTCTGGCCAGTTTAAGTTGTAATTCTTGTTGCAGCACAGGTTCAGTGCTTGTGGCAAATATTCTTACAACAAAGCCATCCTAAAAGAAAGAAAACATCCACAGTATTACACTGCATAAGTGGGTCTTTTAAGGCTCTATATTGTGTCTAATAAAAACCAAGTAATTTATGAGAAAGGGATTCTATTTACACTACTTACTCATAATTCAGAGTACTTACATCTCTTGAAGCAGCTATCTGATTAATATATTCTCCATCAGTGAATAAAATATTTTGACCTTCACTGTGGCAATCTGTACAAAAGGAAGAAAAAGTAATTATATTACAATGTAAATAAATACTTCACAAAATGACTTTACACCTCTGCTGAAGTCAGAATGAGATTTCTCCACACAATAAGGATAAACTTAAACTCAAAATGAGACTGCACTTTTTA
Source organism: Galeopterus variegatus (assembly GCF_000696425.1). NCBI lineage: Eukaryota > Metazoa > Chordata > Mammalia > Dermoptera > Cynocephalidae > Galeopterus > Galeopterus variegatus. The sequence goes on along the minus strand of NW_007726698.1, from coordinate 295,321 downwards.
ATAAACAATTACAAATTAGCAGGAACTAAATAATTCAACTAATAATACTTATTACATTTTGTGCTTACATTTATAAATCTTCCATGATCAAGGACCTGAGAGCCTACCTAATTTCAAAATGAATTAGTATTAGATATAGTCTGATAGTAAACATGCACCACGATGAACAAACTATAATGTTGGTTATAATCATTTCAATACAATTACATGCGATGTAGGCAACACTCTACCCTCAGACATACATCGTGGTCATTAGTATCACAGAAAAACACAGACAGACCTAAAGCTTCTGTATTTGAGGTCTATGGTGTCCAACTACAGGTTTCCCTTGCTTTATGAAATGAATGATAGTCAAAACCAGTTTTACATTTCCCACTTAGAAATTCCATGTTTATTCCCAGCATTTTTAGCATTTAGCATGCTCTAAACTTTTTAAATGTTCATCCTTCACTAAAAAAACAAATCTACGCTTATGTATTTCTTTTTGTCTCAAAGCAATCATACACCTTGGCTAGAATACCATATTTTGTCAATAATGTATATATCTCTGTAGAACAATGCACTATATATTTGATCAAAATAATGCACAAGCTCAATTGTAGCAAGGGATACCAGTATTACAGAAGGACCACTGGGACATGTGTTAGTGATTGCTACTAAATAACATGAAACTACAAGCAAAATCAATATCTTAATATAAACTGTATCCTTTTGGAAAAACAAATGTTCAGCAAGCAAGTATAAAAGCACACACACTTCCCAAAATAACTGCAGAGAACTAGGATGAATCTCTCCATTAATCACAATACCATAAAAAAATTATATTTCATTTCAAGTTGCACCTGAATAAACAAAACATGAAATTCTGTTTTTGGAGTGCAGTAACGGAGCCCACCCAAATAAACTGGTTTACTCTACATCTTTGCCCAGGAGCTTCATACTAGCATACTTCCTTATTTTAAATATGCAAAACACAGGCAGACCCTTACCAAATAGAGAATTCAGGGATCACAAACTGGAAATAGAAACTGGGAGACAAGGCCCACTGGTAGCCCAAGAGACTTGGTAATCAAAGAGAGGAGAAATCGAAAGAAAGAGTTCCTAGTCCACTGTACAGAATACAAAGAGGCGCAAGAAAGATGCTTCTCAAGCTCTAAGCAGTAAGATTTAAACTAAAAAGCAAAGAAGAAAAACTCATTATAATTTCAAATAAATGCAGGGGTGAGGAGTGAAGCGGCGCAAGAAGAGTAGCAAAACACCTCGTGATCTGAGGCCATCTATCACTAGACATGGAGAGTAAATGACATAAGGATACAATCTGAAAGGTAAGCCAAGATACAAAGAATAAAATGACAATTATCAAGGGAAACTGTATTTTAAGTTCATCAATACTAGGTTGTAATAATTTTTTCATAAACTAGACTGTAAGACAAGTTAGAATATGAAGCTCAAGGAATTACGTGATTGATGTCAACTTTAAACATGGTATTTGTTACCATCTATAAACCTGATAATTCACTTCTGCTCCTTCTTGATGGGAAAGCTGCAGAGCACAATTGTCCCTACCTAGGAAAAACAAAAAGTACTACTGAAGAAAATGTAGTCCAGGTCAAAGAAATAAGAAAATAACACCAGGCTTCTTCAGTCTTGAGGGTAGAGTCTTCATGCCACATGATTTCAAGATTTTCTCTTTATCTTTTCTTTATCCATCAAGTAATATTATAAGACAGTCTCTTCAGGAATACACCAAGCAACATCTGCCAGTTTGGAAGACACACAATATGGGACTATCCTCACAAAGTTTGGTTTATTCTTCACCATTAATACAGCCCATATTTACAAAACACAGAAAGCCACACCTGTATTGTTAAAAGTTGCATTTCGTATGTTAAACGGTACAGAGGGATTGAAACTGAATAAGAACTTTAACAAGTTGTTTTGTAACACAGTGGCATAAATAAAACAGGTTCAGGTACGTATTTTCAAATTGTCTTCTCGGTTACAATCTCTATTAAATGAGCAGGACTTCTCAGAAGTAAATTCTTTGTATTAGTCTTCATCTGTTGTGAGGGATGGGATTTCTCAATTTAGAATTTTTCTTCTATGACATTATCCTCAAATAACTTGTACAAAAACAGAATAATAGGGATGCTCACTACGGTATAATTTATATAGCAAAAAGTTGGAAGCCTCCAATATATTAATCCAATATAAAAATATATAATATATAAGGCTCCAATATAGTAATATATAAAGGAATATATTCCATAATTAAAATGATGTTGTAGAAGACTATGTCATGGCTTGGAAATATATGCAGAATATTAAGTGAAAGGGATATGTTAAAAAAGCATTTTGTAGCATACTTTTTTACAAGTGACACATATACACATAGGAAAAATATTAAAAAGATATCTACCAATATGGTCATGGTCATAGTGTTTATACATGGGAAATGGGGTTATAATTTCAACTTACTCTTTTTGCTACAATTTTCATATAATAAATATGATTTCTCTTAATATATGTGAGTAGTGTAAAATTATTAAAAATATTTTAAAATTATTATTTTAGTTATTGGCACGAAAGACATGGTCCAGGACTTGTGATGAAAAAGAAAGCCCTGTAGACATATCTGAAAACAGAGTTATTTACAAAATAATTTTATTAAGTCATCTGTTTTCCAAAGCTATTCTATCTGTGAAATGAAAATGTGGCATTACTTTAACATGGTGTCATGTACACTAATTTGGATATATGTGTAGATATTAAGGTTCAAACAGATGTTAAAAATTAACAAGCAGCCTGGGAGCCATTATTCTTCCCAATTTGTTCTTCAGAAGTAGCTCTTATTTTCAGATGGTAAAGTGCCTAGAAGTAATACTGCTGCTTACCAAGAAATTACTGATGCATACATTAAACATTCAAGATTTTAATACAAACAACTTCAGAAAATATCAAAAGTATAAGCAAATTCAAAGGCCTTATAATAGAGAATATTTAGTTGCCCAATGTTCCACAAAATTTTAGAATTTAGATAACAGTGGTTTGAGTGATGAATATATATGCACAACTTCAATATAAGCAAAATGAATTGTGTCCAAATGCCTTATCAGAGCATTATTAAAAAGGATAAATAATGAAATGTTTTTAAACTCTGTGTCTCTGAAAACCCTTTACAATAAAGAGAAAAACACAAGTATACTGTTACTAAAATAAAAATAAACAGAAGTTTCTTTGTACTAGGTCATATGACAATCAGAGTTGTGGTTTTATTGAGAGCAACAAAGTAACATCACCCCACTAATTTAGTAGCTCAAAAAATCTTGGTGGGGGTTAGAGTAAGGGATTAAGCCACAATGGTTACGTGGTTTTATTGAGAGCAACAAAGTAACATCACCCCACTAATTTAGTAGCTCAAAAAATCTTAGAGTAAGGGATTAAGCCACAATGGTTATGAATTTAAATACAAATATTAAAACTCATATTTCTGATGTATATTGTCCTCATGTGTATTAACTTTATATATACTATAAAATGTTTTGCGTGTCAAGATTGTTTAAACCCGTTTGTAAGCAAGCACTATTCCTTGCTAATAATTCTTTAGGTCTAAGTAGCCTCACATGCACACTTCTTAAAATCACTTGTGAAGTGAAAAAATAACTAGCTGAGACATACCTGGTAACATTACAGTACCATCTTGTTCCAGTGTTTCAGGACTTATTCTTATGGCTGTCATGCTGTGGTTATTCACATCTCTATATAATAAGTAACCCTGATAACGACAAAAAATTCTCCTGTTAAAATATTTTTTCATTACCAATTCAGCCAAAAAAGCAGCCATACAATTCCATGACAGTTTTTTCAAGTAAAATTATATGTCAATGTTGATGTCTAAAAGATATTAAAGATTAAAAATAGAAGAACATGGATATACTTTAATAAGAGGAGGAACTGTACACAACTGGGTATTAATTTAATATATAATCTCAGATACATATATAAGCTACACTAAACAGGACAGTACATTTTGCTCAAAATGACTATCACTTGACAAGTAAATAATATAAATGATCACTGTAACTTTAACAAATTCTTTAAGGAAAAAAACTGAAGTATTTAGGTTGCTATCTCAAAATGGAGAAGTGGTTTCAGATGAAGTGATATGCCATTGAACATAATACTGTAATAATATATTTTCCATGGCATTATTTCTTGGATAAAACATAGTACGGTGGCAAATAAAAATTTGATGAGACATTTTAAACCACCTTAAGTTTTAAGAGACAATGACTGAGTTATTAATTAGATATTTAAAATGCAATTTCAAAATCTCCCCAGTAGTTGATATAGCATTATTTTTCATATAACAACAATAATTCTTTCAGTTTTCAAAATACTTTCAAATATCTTTTATCATTTGATGCTGACAACAAATCCCATGAGCTTGGCAGGGAAAACTTTATTCTCTATTTTTCCACAAGGGAACCTGGGCTTCGCCTCTCAGGAGGGGATAGTATGGAAATAAATAGGACCCCCTTGGTCCATCCTCCATTTGCTTTTCTCCACGGATGGTGGAGTAATGTATCTGATTGCTGACCTAGTAAGAAGCTGAAGCCCATCTGGCTATGATGGTCAGGGGATGAGACAGCAGCATTAAGAAAGCAACATAGGCCTAGGTCTTTTCTCTATTTTGTGATTCTCTGCATAATCCTCCACGCAGGTAGCAGTCTACTCGGCAGGCCAAACACTGTTCACTAGAAGATACTGGATCTAGACTTATAATGAAGGAGCTTGTTGGCAAGAAGCCCTAATTTGGCCTCAGTTCACATATACATTCTCAATTCAGATTTGCTAAAGATAAAGGTGGTCTTTGATTCTTATCTAGAAGCTCACTTAAACAAGACCTCCAAAGAAGATTATTTTTATTCTCATTTTACAGCTAACTGACAGAGGACTAAATAAGTTGAGTTGCCCAGAGTCACACAGGTAATAAAAAGCAGGGACATAACTAAACTTGAACCTCTACAAATTCTGAGCCAGTGTTCTTTACACTACACTATACCATTGTTATAGCCAGATTATTAAAGATACACCATTTCTGTTTAAATAAAAGTGATATTATTTATTGATTCAAAAAGTACAAACCACATATTTTAAAAGATAAGTTTGATTTATTATGGATATTCTCCTACCTGAGCATAACCTAACCAAGACTTTTTTTCTTTTCTGTTTCTGATGCGGGATGTAGAATTGTATATATGGCCCTGCAGAATAACGAAAGTTAGTTGATCAACAGTTTCATAATTAATAATCAATGGAAAATAATGCAAATGGACGAATGACATTTAATGCTTCTATTTCAATTATAATTTTTTAAAGAAGTATTATTACCTCAAAATTAGTACTCTAAAAATGAAGCTAGAAAAAAACAGGACTCAATTTAGTATGAATCTAACTGCTATGATTAAGAATTGTAAGGAATCACATTACCCTAACTGTTCCACTGTATCCAGAGCCGATTTTGTATAATCCATCCTTGCATAACAGATACAGAAAAAATCCATCATTCTGAAGTAAACACTGGTCATCTTCATCGACAGATATTTCTTTCAATGGCCACTTGTGCATTAAAGCTGCTTTCTTAATACCATTGCTAAACCAGTCCTGAATTTGAATTTTTCCCACCAAAACTGCTTGTACACTTCTCTGTAGTGAATTCAGTATTGTTGGCACCTATCGAAAGAGAAGAAAAAAAAAAAGACATTTTTAAATGTTTCAAACACAAAACAGAAAAAATAAAGACATTTTAGTAATATATCATTTATAAGAAAATAACCTGTTCACAACAATCATGTTTGACATGCCAGTAAAAAGTAACAATTAAAAATTCATCCTTACGAAGCAAATCTCAAGCAAACTAGACGTCCTTAATCTGAAGATTCCATGTCACTCACCAAAACTATAAAATCTTAGCCATTATTTCAAGTACTCTGTCTCAACAAACCTATCGTTGCCTTGTGGAACTCAGATTGTATTAATACATAAAACTTTCTCATTCTCTATCCATGTTTCTTATTTTACCTTTTATATTTTCTTTGTCACTCTGTGCTGCATTCTGGATAATTTCTTCCTCTTTATCTTTCAGTTCACTATTTCTATCTTCAACAATATAATTCACTAGTTAACCAATCCATACACACACACATTCTATATCAAGTAATTTCAATATCTAAGAACTTGACAGGATTGAATCTGCTGTGTTTGTTTTTACTGTTTATGATGATGTGTTTGTTTGTATGCTCAAGTGCAATAGTATTTTCTCTGCAGGAAGCCTTTGCAGGCCAGAGTTTATTCCCCCCAAAATGGATTTTAATCTCCATCAATAAGGTACCTTGCACTACTACCACACCTACTCTACTTTAAACTCTATGCTTTTTGGAATAGACAGGTAATATGCATTTGAATCCAAAACAATTTGAGATATTAAGAGTCATATATTCTCAGAGATGACTTCTCTCCCTACAGCCACAGGAAGGCCAAGAGTTTGTGAAATGGATGCTTGTGTTGTTTTAGTACAAGGACCAGGGGACAAAAGGATTCCAAGAATAGTAGAAAGGGATTAAATAATAAGAGTAGAAACCTGGAGTAAGGGGATTGCTCATGTTTGACAAGGAGAGTTCAAGATCACTGAATAAGTCACAAAAAAATGACCAATATCTTTGGTCAATATCTTTTGCTATCTTTGGCCTGCTAACAACAGGATTGAGGCAGCCCTCCCTTCTGTCCTAGAGGTTCTCCAAGGAGCCAGAGAAGAGCAGATAATCAGGCCCTAAACCTGTAACTTCTTTCTCAATTTCCATAACCAACCAAAAGAATTAAATTAAATTTGCCTATAAGGAGCATTATATTCCCCACTACCAAAAATGGTGAAGAGCTTATTTATTTCATAGTTGGATACTTAAATGTTGTATGTGTAGATAAAGTAACTCAGAAACAAATCAATTCATAAAAAAATCATAATCTACCAATCAAGAATATAGCAGATTGACATCATAGTCTTTTATTTTAATAGAGAAAAGATACTTAAAACTATGACAAAATTCCATACTTGAAAATTTGGGGCAAGATGGGAGGTGAGGAGGAAGGTAGAGAGCAAGACAATGCAAAAGAAGAGGAGGCGAAAGCAGGTTAAAGATCTGAGTTTGTGCCAAAATTCATCTTATTACCTTTAATGCTACAGAGTTAAACACACATGTACCTTAACTCAAATACTGTAGATCATTTGGACAGATCAAACTACTATAATGAGTGAGAAAAAGCAGGGAATTCCTACAGACAGAAATTGAGATGAAACAGTAACTCAGGATCAAGATGGCAGAATAGATGGTCCCCAGCATCACTCTCTCCCACAGCCTATCAATTTACAATTATTAAAAAGCAAAGACTGACAACCAGGGACTACTGGAACTCAGCTGGAAGAGGAGGAGAGATTTTTGGAGTTCATGAAGGTTGGAGAAGCCGTGGCAAGAAAAAGAAGGGATGGCTCCAACCATTTTGAGCTGTGACTACTTCAGGGCAAGCCCCAGTGAGAGGTGGGAAGAAGTTGTACCACATAAAAGCCACAACTGAGCCCTCTGCATGAAGTTGCTTGGAGTCTGCAGAGGAGAAGAGGGCCTCAGTGGGAGAGAAGCCCATCTTACCAGCTTCGAGGCCAGTGAGACCACTGACAGGGTTCCTGTGGCCCCACACAGCAAGGGTTGCACCCCACCAAAGAAAGGAGCCACTCAGAGGCCAGTGAGTCATCACAAGAGACCCATGCACAGCTCACCCCACAGGAAGCATTTAAAATGCAGATGGAGGCTGGCCCGCCAGGGGAATACTGGGGTGAAGGCAGCTGATCTGCCTTCTAATTGGCACAGGTCCATTCTGTGGAAACTGATCAGGAGACAGAACTGCAGAGGGCACAGTTTGCTGGAAAGACTCAGTCCCAGGCCAGAATTTCCACACAGCCCAGTTGTATCTGACCTCAAAAGAACCAGAAGTGATTAAAAGGCCAACAACTAAAATCCAGTCTGCACAAACAACCTTCCCCAGAGAATAAGCAGCAAAGCAGCAATTTAGCTCAACCACAGGGCTTAAGTGCTGATCCCTGAAAGAAAGTGAACCGAGATGCCGGGTGCTATTCAAGCTTTATTAAAGAAAGAAATCTGCCGGGCTGCACTCAAAATGGAGGACAGCCGGGGCTGCCCTGAAAATGGATATTGCAGCAACAATGAGTTTACGAGGGTTTATATTAGCTTTTGGGTGTGAAATGTATGGGCAGAGGGACCATTAGGTTGATGTAACTGGGTGGAGAACTGCACAGATCCAGAAGCAAAAAGTTGTTTCTAAGTCAGGAGGCTTCTCCTAAAGGGAAGGGGGGAGGGGCTTGGTGCTGGATTGGAAGACGAGGCAGGCAGCTATTTCATGCTGGTGCTTATTGTGTGCACAATGGTGCTGGCCACGTCCAAAATTGATCAATCCCCACAGGAAGTGACCCCAATTTTGGAATTAACCAAAACCACAAAACAGAGACAAAGTTCTGATATTAACCAGTAAATGTCTAACACCACCAAAGAACACCTATAAAACCTAGAAGAGGTAGCAGCCTCCTCAAATGCCCAGGTGTTAGCATAAAGATATAAAGATTGAGAAAAAACAGAAATATGACACCATCACAGGGAACAAACCAAGCACCAGCAACGGACCCAGAGGAACAGTGGATTTATGAAATGTCTGACATAGAATTCAGAATAACACTCTTAAGGATGTTCAGGGAGTCACAAGAAAATATGAGTAGGGCCGGCCCGGTGGCGCACTGCTACAGTGCGCCACTTGGGAGTGCGGCGGCGCTCCCGCCGAGGGTTCGGATCCCACATACAGACCGGCCGCTCACTGGCTGAGCGAGGTGCGGACGCAACACCGAGGGTTGCGATCCCGTTGCCGGTCCCGGTCCGGTACGGGTGCGACACTGAGGGTTGCGATCCGTTGCCGGTCACGAAAAAAGACAAAAAAGGAAAAAAGAAAATATGAGTAGAAAATTAAATGGTATCTGGAAAATTAAATGGTATCAGAATGAGAAACCTGACAAAGGAATTGAATCAATTTTTTAAAAAACAACAACAAAAAAATGCAAATTCTATAAATAAAAAAGAATACATTAAAACTAAAAAACTCAATAGAAAGTTCCAACAGCAGAATTAACCAAACTAAGGAAAGAATCAGTGAGCTCAAAGACAAAGCCTACAAAATTTTCAAACCAAAGGAGCAGAAAGAAAAAAGAATAAGAAAAAGGTGAAACAGAAATACAGCAAATACGGGACTTCCTCAAGTGAAATAACCTCCACATAACTGGCATACCTGAAGGAGAGAAAAAAGGAAGAGATGCAGAAAGCATATTCAAGAAAATAATGGCTGAAAATTTCCCAAGTATGGAGAAAGATGACAGCATTCAGGTACAAAAGCTCAGAGGTTGACAACCAAATTCAATCCAAAGAGGAACACCCCAAGGCACATCATAATCAAATTATCAAAAACCAAAGACAAATAAAGGATACTGAAAGCAGCTAGAGAAAAGAAACACACAACATTCAAAAGAGTCACAATATGTCTCTCAATGGATTTGTCAGTAGAAACCCTACAGGCCAGAAGAGAATTGGATGATATATTCAGAGTACTGAAGGAAAAAGACTGTCAGTCAAGAATTCTGTATCCAGCAAAACCAACCTTCAAATATGAAGGAGAAATAAAGAATTTCCCAGACAAACAAAAGCTAAAGGAATTCGCCAACACTAGACCTGCCTTACAAGAAATGCTAACGGGAATTCTTCAATCTGAAAGAAAATCACTCTAAGGGACAGCAAGAAAACATCTGAAGGTACATAACTCACTAGTAAAAGTAAGTTCACAAGCAATCTCAGAATACTCCAATGTCATAAAGGGGAGAATAAACCTCTTAAATCCTTAGTATGAAGACCAAAGGACAAACCTAATAAGACAATAACAAATACAACCGCATAAGAGACAGGCAATATTAAAAGATATAACTTGAAACAACAAAATGTAAAAAAAGTTGGGTGGGAATGATGCCAAAGCATAGAGTTAGCTTGGTTCTTTCTTTTTTCTTAAATATCAAAATTGAATTGTTATTAGTACAAAATAATCTGTTATAACTTTAACATGTTTGTGTAAGCCTCATGGTAACCATAACACAAAAACTTATAACAGACATACTAAAATAAAAGAGCAAAAAACCAAAATAAGTGAGGCACAGGAAGACAAATACTGTACAATCTCTCATAGAAATAGAGAGTAAAATAATTGTTACCAGAGGCAGGGGGAGGAAAACAGGTGGACTAACGGGTACAAAACTATGCTGTCTATCCTAAGTGAATCACTGTGCAGTACACGTATGTACAGAAGCAACACACTGTATCCCACAAAAATAAATATAAATAAAATTGAAAAAAATGTAAAAAAATAAATAAATAAATTGTAACTTGGTATCTTACGAATTTCTAAGCCGTTATAAATATGAAATACCTGAATAGTTTGGCAAGCATGGCTACCATTGTTGGTGAGGATAGCAGAGATGGCCTGAAGTGTCCTTCCTGTTTCTCCCCAAGAAGCTACCAGACTAAAGAGGCAAGCACAGGAAAGTGCTGTCAGGGACTGTCCTGTGCTGTCATTCATTCCAGTACTTCGAACAGTGATTTCCAAAAGGAGCTGGAAGAGAGACTCTGTGGATAAAATAGGATTCAATTATATTCATTTAACACACAGAACATTATATGTGTATATTTATTTTTTGTACCTTATCTCATTACAAACAAAATTTAATGTACCTAGAACACTTACTTTGCATTAGTTTCTCACTGCCCTTTTTCCCCAAAAGTTAAAATATTTATATAACATGGTCTTAGAGAACATTTAGTTCAAATCCTTATTTCTGTAAAAGAAAAAAATGAAATCTGTCTAAGGTCATTATAAACAAGGCTGTCTAGAGGCATTCACATATTTAAGAAATTCATCCTATCAAGTAACAGACTACTCACTGCATTTATTTTACTTTTAGACTGGAAGGAGTATGGGCTTTTTAAAATGTTAAGTGTCCAGAAAATAATGTATATATTTGCAAAACAACAAAAGAATACATAAAACATATGCTATAATTTGTTTTAACATAAAATTGATTTTATCGTTAACATAATAGCAGTTCACACTTACAGAGGATGTAATTTATTTTTACCCTAGAAAAACCTCCAAGTCAATAGGACACATTTCCTCCTCCTTTAATAGATAATGAAATTCAAACATAGGGAGGTTAAAAGATTTTCCCTAAATCACAAAGCCATTTAGTGGCAAAGGTGGAAAAATAACACGTGAATGTTCTATGACCAACAGAGGTCTCCACTCAAGATTGAATCAACAGACATCCTCTGGGTATTCACTCCGAAGAAGGTTAGAAGGATTTGAAAACTCTTAAAGTGTGTGTGTGGGGCGGGAGGGGGGGGGCGGGGGAGAAGTCAGAAAAAGACGAAAAAGCTGATGAAGGGAGGAAGGGAGGAAGGAAAGCAAGAAAAAGAACTAATGTATTGCAATTCTCTGAAAACTAAAAGGCCACTTATGGTTTATTTGGTAACTCAGAAACCTAGGTGTCCCCTCATCTTCCACATCTAATCCTAAATTAAGTCTTGTTTGTTTTACTTCCTAGTTAATTCCTCCTCTTTCCTGTGTCTCATCACCATCTTCCCAGTCGATGCCATCACCATTCTTAACTGGAATACTAGAAAGTGTTCACAAGTTATCTCCTACTTTTGCCCCCGATAGCCAAAAATAATTTTTAAACCAAAAATCTAGTTGTCTACTTAAAATCCATTCACTCCTTTGTTAACTCCTTCCTCTTTCTCTCCTTTACTTCATTTGTCTGTACATCTTTCACTTCTATTTTTCCCATCTATCCTTCCCTCTGCCTGTCCCTCCAACTATCCTTTCTTCCCTTCATCCTTTCATTTCTCTCTCCATTTGTCCATTCTTCCTTCTTTCCATCAATCCATCCTTCTTCCCATCATTATCCTTCAGCTATTCCATCTTTTAGTTACTCAGCAAATATTTACTGAATTCTTCTTGCACACTAGGAACTATTATTCTAGATTGGGCTAGTACACTGGTAAACAAGACAAAGAATGCTTCCACCCTCAAAAAAGTTAGATTCAAGTTGAAGAAAATAATTTAAACCAATAATTTAAAAAAATAAGTGCTATAAAATAAGGAATTTTTTTAAAAAAAGGAGTAGTGTAAAGAGATGGAGAATGACTTTCAACTCCTCCTAGCACAATAACCAACCCTCTTTACCATGGCCTGTAAACTTTCACATGTCCACGCCTCCTTCCTCACCTATATTGCAAGACCCTCCCTTCCTTCACTCTCCACATATTAGTCTTTTTTCAGTCATTCTTCTGCCTGCCTCAGAGCCTCACTACATGCTGTCCCTTCTTCTTGGTACACTTATAACCTAGTTTACTCCTTCCTGTTCATCCCTCAAAAATGGCACCTCTTCAGGAAAGCCTGTTAAAGACCGTCAGAACTCCCTCTACTTTCCTCCATACTATTTATCCACATTTGTAATTATACATGTGTCCAAGTGCTTGTTGCTAAGTTCCAATAGCAGTAGTATCATACACACTTAGTACAGAACATAGGAGGTGATTAGTGTTACAATTAAGTGAATTCCTGAGAACTTATATTACAACCTTTAATTGAACAGAAAAATACATATAAGAGAATGATATTTTAAGTAGATTTAGAAACCTAAATCTATTTGCAAAATGAAGATAGTTGTATACTAATCATTAAGATATTCCAACAGTAAAAGTTAATACAAATATACACATATTTTCATGAATAACATGAGAATAAATGTGATACTGTGAAAATACATATTTGGTCTTCATTCCCATCTCCTGACATACAATTCCTAAAATCTTTGTAATTTCCAAAGTGACAGGAGCCGTTTCCTATGCTAATGATGGCTGGCAGTCACTAGGTAGCTTCAGGATTGGGGCTGGTCACAGGAAAGACCAAGATGGGATTTTTAGCCCCACCCCCCAACCTCTGGGGAGAGGAAAAGGGCTGAAGGTTAAGCTGATCACCAATGGCCAATGATTTAACAATCATGCCTATGTAATGAGGCTTCCATGAAAACCAAAAAGGCCTGCATTTGGACAGCTTCCGGATAGCAAACACGTGGGGGTTTTCACCTCTACTTGCTGGGAAGGTGGTGCACTGCAACTCCACAGGGACAGAAGCTCCTATACTTGGGACCCTTTCAGACCTCACCGTATGTATCTCTTCATCTAGCTGTTTATTTGTGTCCTTTAGGATATTCTTTGCAATAAATGGGTAAATGTGTTTCCTCGAGTTCTGTGAGTTGCTCAGCAAATTAACTGAACCCAAGGAGGGGGTTGAGGAAACCCTGATTTTTAGTTGGTTGGTCAGAAGTTCCAGAGGACTGGATTTGTGACTGGCATGTGAGGTGGGGGGCAGTCTTGGGGACTAAGCCCTCAACCTGTGGGATCTGACACTCTCTCTAGGTAGATAGTGTCCGAACTGAATCGGAGGACACTCAGCTGATGCCCACTGAGGAACTGGTTATTTGCTTGCTAGTGGGGAGAAAAACCCCACACATTTGGTCATAGAAGTCAGAAGTCCATCTTCTGTGCTGCTTGTTGCTGAGTAACAGTGTAGAGGAAAGACTATGTTTTTCCCACTCATTCACTCATTCAATAATCAAATGGGAGAAAAAGGGTAACTAATGGGATTATGATATTAGATCAAAGGGAAAAAAAGTGGAGGCAAGTTTAAAAAGAAATTTATTATTAAATAACCAAATTGCTACTTACATCTTGGAGCTAATTAAAATAAAAAATATGAAGTAATGTTAAATCCCTTATACAGAAATATACAGAGGGGTCTTGGAAAAGTTCATGGAAAGATTCGTATTGCCTTTTAATTCCATTTTTCCATGAACTTTCTGAAGTGCCCTTGTAAGTCAAAGCAGTGAAAAGATGAGAAGTAAGCACTAAAAGGATAAAAGAGAGAAACCAAAAACAGTATAATAGCATTTGAAACTGTTATCAAGAAAATAAAAATGAATAAACTAATAAGGTGAAAGTTTTGATAGAAGATGCTTAGGCGAAAGCACACACTATAATTTCAAAAACTAGCATTAAGAACAAGATCCATTTTAAAAAGAAAAAAGGGCATATTTACGTACAGAATGGATACAAAGGAAAGCATATAACAACCAGTAGGAGACAAAAGAATGGTAGAAGATCTAGGATGAAAGAAATGATTGGCACGTCGTTCAAAGGAAGAAATACACAGGTTTCAGTGGATTTCTTAAAATATTCCAATTATTTGTTAACTGACAAACCAAAGCTAAGAAAAACCAGCAAAATATTCTTAAATAACATACACTAAATCTTCAGTAAAATGCTGTCAATCCAGGTAGCACATCACAATAATAATATACTCACTGGTGCTACCATAACAATAACCAACCAGGTGCCCATTTCTTAACATATGACACTTTTTATTTGGTAATAGCATTTAATAACTGTGGTGGGGGCGGGATGCAGAGAATTTAAAATCTTCAGCTTGTTTTAGTGGCCAGAATTCTCCTCTCCCACTAAAACAAAACATAATCAAACACAACAAAATCACTATCTGTGACCAAAATAAGAAACAGCTGACATGTAATCTGGTTCATGCAATTAGTTCTTCATACATGGGTCTAATAAAATCCAAATAGCCAAGTAGAGAAAAAGAACCATACTCTAGTCCAGACTGGCAGTAAAGTCTCCAGACAAGCAGCATTAGCATCTTATTCCAGATGTAAATTCATGGGCACTGCCCCAAATCTACTGAATCAGAAACTCTATAGGTAGGGCCCAAATGACTCTCATACATACTAATACTTGAGAAACACAGCTCTAGAACTTCTGAGAATTTTCCTGTAATACTAGAAGGATCTAGAAAGCTCTAGACTCTGTGGAGACCCAAGGTCAGCATCGGAGAAAAGCAATTAGCCAATTTTAAAATTATGCTTCCATCTGTATTTCTATTCCTCAATACCCTTTAAGTAAAAGCTCCTATCTTGTGTAAAGAATTGTGTTTTAAGCCTAGGTCACTAGCATGAAAGGCAACTGAAACACACTTGTAGGAAAAATAAACACTCTTATTTAATGAAAGTTACTACTAAGTCAGAAGCTTTATCCTTAACACAAATAGATTTTTATTTATAATGACTACAAAAGAAAGGCCTTCTTTGTTTAGAGACTAACTGTACTGTTTGGGGTTTGTAGCATTTATTTCCTCTTGCCCTTTTTTTTTTTTTAAACTATTGTTGGGTAAACAGAATAACTTAATCAGGCTCCTTGTGGCTTGGGTCCAGTTGGGGGAGGTACAGTGCATTCTTTGTAAATAAGTTGCCTGTGGGTGGAGTTAGTGCACATGCATGGCACAGCAACTTGGCTGAGGACTGCCTCAGGCGTCCGCCTGCATGGCCGTGCTCTCGAACCTACCTACGGCTCCAAAGACCTTTTGGCCAGTTATCTAGCTCCTAGACCTGCATGTGAAGGGTCTGGTGACCCAGCCTGGTATGTGAAGAGTTTGTGACCCAATATAGACAATGGGTTTGAGGGGTCTGTGAGCTCCAGACCCAGCCTTAGTTCAACAATTGGCCCAGTCTTCAGGATTATGGGCAGGTAAAAGAGTGCAACAACCATCCAGAGTAACAAGTTATAAAAATGAATGTTAGCTATTTTGGCTAAAGGTTTAATAAGAATGATTTCAGTTAAAAGTTACTTTAAGATTTGAGAATTATTTCTGAATTCAAAGGATTTATATTTTGTTTTTTTCCCATCAACACAATAATCAAGAAATGTCTATGAATGAACTATAACTATTAAGCCACAACTTCAGTGGAACATAGCAAAAAACCTTATGTTGGGCTCTTTTTACCTGCCTGTAATCCTGCCGACTGGGCCAATTGTCCAGCAGCAGTGCCCCAAACCTGTCCTCCAGAGAAACTCAGTTCTCCTAGGCCTCAGGGTCTGTGATGGGTGGGTCGCTCTCCCAAACTTCTGAAAGGCCCTCAGGGCCTTTTCATTGTTTTAGCTATTAGCACCTAGCTGCCCCATCCCCAGCTCCTGAATTACTTGAATCAGCTTGGCTTACACAGGCTATTCACTCACAGTCTCGGGCAATTCTGCAGTGTTCGCCCACAGTTCGAACAACTGCATTCACTCCGTCACTCTTTTCTCGGGTTTATATGGTACCCGTCGAGCCATCTGCTTTCTCGGGTTTATACAGCACCCAGCCAGCCATCGGGTTTATGTGGCAGCCTCCGAGCCTTCTTGGGTTTAAGTAGCACCTGGCAAGCCATCTGCCTTTGGACAAATGCAATATGCATTTACTACATCGTCTCCAGGGCACGTTACACCATACCCATAGCTGCAGCAGCCAGGGGCTCTCCCTGTTTCTGCTGTTTTACTGTCTCCCCAAGTCAACCAGTTCAGCCTGAGTGTACAGGACATAGGTGGTGAACTGAGTCACCTGTGGATCGCCCACCAGTTGTCCATCCAGTCCCACAGGCTGATTGTGCTTCATTTTCTGATGCACAACAGGTCATGCCTGGAGACGCACGGTCTCCCCCAACTCACCACTAGGCTCATCATTGTCCCCGGTGTGAGAGGCAGGAGTGGCCAGTCGCTGCACATCATCCGCCAACAACTCTGCTTTCCGCTTCAAATCTCCATCAACTTATAGCATAGTGAGCAGTAGCCAGGCTCCAGTCAACAGGAAAGTGGCCACAGGGCAGAGCACACTCAAAAGTAGCCACATTTCCTCCTTCTTGTAAGGGCTTTCGGCTCCTGTTCCTGTTCAGAATCCTGCTGACTACGCCAACTGTTGGGCTCTTTTTACCTGCCCATAATCCAGCCTACTGGGCCAACTGTTGAGCTCTTTTACCTGCCTGTAATCCTGCTGACTGGGCCAATTGTTGAGCTAGGGCTGGGTCTGAAGCTCACAGACCCCTCAAGCCCACTGTCCAGACTGGGTCACAAACCCTTCACAAACCAGGCTCGGTCACCAGACTCCTCACACATTCTGGCTGGGTCACCAGACCCTTCACACACAGGTCTATGAGCTAGGTAACCAGCCAAAAGGGTAGTAGGTTCAACAGCATGGCCACACAGGGCGGATGCTTGAGGCACTAGACGACAGCCAAGTTGCCACACCACAAAGGCGCACTTACTCCACCCACACAGAAATTATTTACAAAGAATGCACCACACCACCCCCAACTGGACCCAAGGCAAAGGGCCCTGATTAAACTATTCTATTTTCCCAACACCTTAAAACATTATATCCCTGCTGTTTCAGTACCAGAATTAAAGACTGTCTTATAGGCTATTGTGTGTGCTTCATCAGAGAAGCCATTCTCTTTTAAATGCTTCATTAGATGACTCCGAGCTCTTACCTAGGACGTCAGGTGGCTCTGACTGAAGGCCTTCTGGCTGTTGACCTTGAAGCACATTGAGCAGGGCTTGAAGACTTCTGAGACACAGGGATGGATGAGAAAATCGCGTCTCCTTGATCAATTCAAAAACTTCACAAAGTCCAACCTCAATAATCTATTTAAGATGAAAAAAAAATGCTTTATAATATGTAAGCTACTTACCATTTCTAGGCAGTTTTAGCTGGTACAAGTTACTTCCACAGCAAGCCATAAACTATTGCCATATTTAAAAGGCAAGAACAAAAAAGCAATATATTAAAAAAACAGTACAGTATGTTTAACACAAAGATTTAGAAAACCATCTGGTTACATGGAAGGCTAAAAAACTGTGGCACTGTTTATAAATTAGTTTTAGTATAATGACACAATAATGAAACATCATGAAAATGGCTTGTAACAGCAAACTAGAAACTAGATTGCATTCACTCAGAAGAAATAAATTGTATTAATTTACAAAGTCCATTTGGTTGTACTTAAGTAAAATTCAGCACTCTTTTTGGTTAAAAGTCATGTTAATTGCTTCTTATAACCAGAAATAAAGTCAATACAGCACACATATTGAAAAGATTTTAAAAGGAGCTTTTCATCTTAGCCTTTCCTATAATGGTACAGTTGCCATATTATTATTTATAGGTGGTGTCCCTTATTCTTGAAGGATGATCAAGAAGAGAATTAAAAACTACTTAGCTAAAAATATCACTGGTACTTTAATTATCTTATCATTCCTCATCAATACCAAGAAAAATCTGACTCAGTATCTAGCAAAAGAGATAAATCTGTAACTAAACAGTGACAGAGCAAATTGTAACAAACTGGTATAATGATAAACCTTCAGAAGATTGATAAAACAGTAGACAATGAGATTCCATTTCTCAGTCAACGTCAACATTTTGAAAACCAGATTTATAAGATCTCTTCAGGAGGTGTTAAAGTAAATTATTTGGAGAAATAACAGAAAAAGTTAAAATAAGACTAATTAGTAGAAATTCTTCAAAGCATTAATTCTATTGGACATAATAGTGGAAGAATATTCTTTCTGCTGAGGTTTTTGCATTAATTCATATATTACATAAATATTTCCTAAGCACTTATTTTGTGCAACTCACTATAGAAGACATGAAAACATACTAGACCCCGTCCTCTAAGCTTAATAGGGTAAATGAACCATGTATATCATTCTTACCCAGCCCAGACCTCTGCTATAGCCCTTATTACATTATAGTGCAACTATTTTTGTTTCCATTTTCCCAACTAAACTGTGGTCTCCTTGTGGATAAGGAAACATATCTCAAATGGCTTAATACATGCCATGCCCAGCCCAGTGCCTGGCACATGGTGGGCATACATAAATATTTGTTCAATTACTCACCCAGATGTATGCCAAAAACCACTGCAACTCAGAAATACAAGTGTACTTCGAAAAGTTCATGGAAAGATTCATATTATTTTTATTCTATTTTCCCACAAACTTTTTAAAGCACCTTCATATATTTTCCAGACAAGGGTCAAATCAGTTACAGGGAAGTCAATTGCAGTTCTGTCATTTGGAAGGTTTCTAAAGAATATATATAACTGAGAATTCAAAATAACTAGTAGGATTGTCTTTAGACAAGTTATCTAAAATCCTAGCAGGCTTGATTATAACTAAGATTACAGAAGTGCTTGCACCGAGTCTCAATTGATTACACTAAGTGATGAAATTTTTCTATTAGATATAGTTTCTTTTCAAGAAATGGACCAGCAAACAAAAGCATGCTGTCCAAGATTTCCATCTCCTTATGTACTTACAGGAAACAGAAATCTGAAGTCTAAGATCTTCTCAGCACAAAACATGGGACCATTCTCAGGCCAACAGGAGACTGCTACATTCTATCATTCTTTAAGATTGCTTAAGCTCCTACCAACCATAACTTTTCATAATTCCAAGAAGATCTTCACAGATGACATTTTTGGCTAGGGTTCATCTATATAAGTATAAGTTTCCTGCACTTATGGAGAAATTTTTGAAGCTTGCCAGAAACAGTAAGGTTACTTAATGGACAGGTTCCCGAGTTGTCTCTCCAGTATGTTTAAGGTGTAATAACAAATGTATGACAACCAGCAACTAAGGAACAGAGAATGCAAGCTGGTTTTAGCGAAACATGGCCATAAAACATTAGTCACAGTGATCATGACAGAGAACTCCCCATTCACCTTGGTTAAACACTGTGAATTCTCACTAACCATCCAAATAGTGGTTCACTGTAGACTTTTTTTTGTCCTTTTTGTCTTTTTTCGTGACCGGCAACGGATCGCAACCCTCAGTGTTGCGCCCGTACCGGACCGGGACTGGCAACGGGATCGCAACCCTCGGTGTTGCGCCCGCACCTCGCTCAGCCAGTGAGCGGCCGGTCTGTATGTGGGATCCGAACCCTCGGCGGGAGCGCCACCGTGCTCCCAAGCGGCGCACTGTAGCAGTGCACCACCGGGCCGGCCCCACTGGCGGGAGCGCCGCCGTGCTCCCAAGCGGCGCACTGTAGCAGTGCACCACCGGGCCGGCCCCACTGTAGACTTTTTGTTTATTAAATGGGAAAACTAAAGTATTTACATAAAGAAATGAATTCAGCAAGTGACAAAATAAAAATCAACCTCAAGTTTTCTAACCATTAAAGAACTATTAAATATTTAGCTCTTAATTACTGAGCAGAGGTACCAACATGTTCTTAAGTAAGTCTTTTTCTGCTGTTTGGCTGAGAGAATTTTATCAAAAGTATAACTTAGAAATTGGATGCTAGAGTTTGAAGACTGTCTTACAGTCACTGAAAACACACTAAATTTCCTCTTCCCTCAACACTACGAAGGAGGGGTATAAGGAGAATAAATATAGAAGTGCAAATATAGTATGATTTCATTCATATAAAAATAAACACATTTTTAATGTGTGCATAAAAAGATAAAGTAAATAAAAATGTTTACACTGGCCATTTTTTTACTAATGGGATTTCAGAAATTATTTCTAATTTCTATTTCCTCTTTACTAAAAACGTTCTTCATTTTTTAAATTGTAATTAATATGCATTGCCTTTATAATTAACAAAATAAAATAATAAATGTGATTTAAAATAGAGTAACAATTAATTGTAAGATAACACCCTAAGCTTCAATACTTTCAATGATAAACCGTAACTAATCACCCAACATGTGACTTTCCACTTCTGTCCAGAAAACAGTCTTCTGTAGACTTACTGAATTTTACCTTTACCGTGCTTTCAAATAATTAAATTCTGAAGGCTCTCTATTATACTTGAAAGATGAAGGAATACAAACCCAAATAACTACCTGATATAGCCAATCCAATTTCAATGCTAGAAAAAGTGAGATAAAAGCATACTCAGCCAAAGAAAAGTGACCAAGAGTCTTCCAAGGTTTTTTTTGGCTCTCCTCTAATCATTTATTTCCAAACGTGACTTTATTATTTCACTAATAAGTGTAAACATAAAAGTTTAGTTACATCAAATTTTGATTTAATAATAAACGTTTCGCCATTATAAACTGTATGTTGTTCTATTAAAAAGTTCTAGAATCAGTTTCAATACTTATAGAATACATTTGAAAAAGCTTGAAAGGAAATCAAAAGTAAACTTACATGTTACTATAGAGTGAAGTATATATACTGCCTTTTAAAATTATTTGTACAAAACAAATATCTGGAAGAGACAATATTTACAAATAATAAAAAAAAAAGTCTAGATGGGTTGAGAACAGAAGAAGAGAAGGAGGTAGCAGAGAAGTAAAATTATTTGTACAAAACAAATATCTGGAAGAGACAATATTTACAAATAATAAAAAAAAAGTCTAGATGGGTTGAGAACAGAAGAAGAGAAGGAGGTAGCAGAGAAAGAGGAGGAGGAAGGGGCAGAGAAGGAGGAAGAATTCTGCTGCTCAGAGTTTGAATGTGAAATGTCTAAATTCCTATTCTCTTACATACCAATTTATCTACAACTAATACCACCTTTTTTGCTTCTTTTCACAACCAGGGGAAAAAAGTGTTCCTAAGACTTTTCAAAGCTAATTTATTTTTTCAAACAATGTTCCTGACCCCACCCCCTTGCCATCTTTCATAGAGTTCTGTTTCAACTGTGCCCCCACACAGCGATAATTCCCAAATCTCTTTTTCTAGTTGGCACCTTTCTTTTGAACTTCAACCCTACATAGTATACACCGGACATCGCACATCTACCTCAAAATCAATAGGTGCAGAACTAAACTTAATCATCATTACAGGCAAGCACTGTTCTTCCTCCAGTTCTCCCTCTCTCAGTAAATAGTATCACAACCCAGAAACTTTAAGAAAAGGTTTAGACACTGCCTTCCCTTTCAGCCTTCACAGCTAGCTAATTAACAATTCCTGTCAAGTCTGCTTCTTTAACATTTCTTGTATTCAAAACACTTCCACCACCATATTCCAAGACTCATTAACAAGATAACTGCAATCACCTCTAATCTGCTTCTAATCTCACCACCCTTTAGGGGATATGATTTAGCACCCACGTAACCTTACTAAAATGCAAGTCTGATCACACTCTGTGGCTTAAAATCTTCAATATCGTCTGTTCACAAAACATCTTAATCGGTTACTTAACACGTAAAGCCCTTCTTGATATAGCTCCTGCTCGCTCTTTCTCTCTCTCTCTCTCTCTCTCTCTCTCCCTCTCCCCCTCCCCCCTCCTTCGCCCTCCCCCCCATCCTTGCCAGTGATCCTTTACTCCTAGCATGCCCTATCAATCCTTAAGGCACTAGAGGACAGTTATTGATTGATCTGCTTGTTGTTATTCCTATGAGACTATGCATTCTTGAGAGCAGGGATTGTGTCTCATCCTTTTGTTTTCAGGGCTTAATTCGATTTTGGCTACAAACTCAAAAACAATTTACTGAATTAAAAGATAAATAATTGAGTCTATGTAAGTCTACATCTTTTAATAAAACATGTGGCATGACTAGCTTCAAATGAGTTCAGATTGGAAGTATGAATCCTAAGTATTACTACTAAAAAAATTATGTGACTATAAAATTTGGACAGCTTTAAAGGATCTGGATATTAGTGACAGTTTGAGCTGGATAAAAAACTTAATATAAAAGCATTAAGATGAGGGTAAGAAAGGTCTTTAAAGTACCAATGATTACACAAAAACAAAAAGCGAAAATAGGTCACAATCAAGATCTACATAACAGTCAAATTCAATTTAATTAACTTTTAAAAGTCAAGAAGGGGAAAAATAAAATTGTATTACAATGATACTGCAACAACAAATTAAAAACTTAGGGAATCGTGTGAGGGAAAAGGAGTAGGAGGGGGAGTAACCTCAGGGGAGAAGGAAAGGGACAGCCACACATGTAGGAGGAGCCAGAGAGGAGCTAAGAAAAGGGAGAAACTGAGATAAAAGACAGCATCTGGTGTCTATCCAAAGGAAATGGTCAAAAGGAAAAATAAGAATGCCAACATTTCTCACCTGTCCTCAAGTTCCCATCACCTCAAACCCTAACGGCACCATCTCTTCCTTTGTACCAATCCTCATGACATATAAACAGCTGACAAAGCACATCACCTGAAAGTTTCACTCCCTACCCATGCCCCCACCCACAGCATTCTGATTGCCTCTGCTTGGAGGCATTTCACTGC
Source organism: Galeopterus variegatus (assembly GCF_000696425.1). NCBI lineage: Eukaryota > Metazoa > Chordata > Mammalia > Dermoptera > Cynocephalidae > Galeopterus > Galeopterus variegatus. The sequence continues at coordinate 272,039 of NW_007726698.1, read as the reverse complement.
TTTTTCCCCTCATTACATATATCATTCATCACATGATCACATTTGATTCTCTTGAAGTTTCATGTCCTTATATATAAATATTTCTTAATAAATCAAAGAGTTCCTTGAGAAGTAACTCAAATTTATTTGCACCTACATATCTTATTGTTTGTGTTTAAAACAAACTACAGCTATCATTTATTGAGCACTTACTATGTACTAGGTACTGTTCCTTCAAGCACTTGACATCCATTAACTCATTTAGATTATCACTACAACCCAATGAGGTAGAAATTACTCCCAATTTATAGATGAGGAAGCTGAGGCATACATATGTCAAGTAACTTTCTCACACAGCTAGAAATTTTAAAGGTGAATGTTTCAACCCAAGCAGTTTGGCTCCATAAAACATGTTCTTAACCACTACACTCTGTTTCCAGACAGGTCCGTACTTGGTGGAAAACTCAGTATTAATCACTAGGGCTATATGATCTTTCAATTTTCTTTAAAAGATTCACTTTGACTCTATTAATCATGCTAAAATGATACTTTAACACTTGCTTATTCTGATGTTTGAAAACACTCAGATTATTATTGTTACTGATTATGCAATACCTTTTAATTTGAACTACAGATTACTGTTCAAAATCTACATATCTGTGTAAAAAATTTCTCTGGGTTTTTCTCTTCCGATACTGATCTTAAGCACCCTGATTGCTGTAGTACAGTGTGACTCACCCACATACAGAATGGTACTCTGACCAAAATTATATTATACAAGTTCTGCAGCTTTATATCCTAGCTTATGTTTTTTTTTCCTCCCCAACCTCTCCTAATTAAGCATAAGAAATTATATTTAGAGACCATGATCACTACCTGGACGGTATTTCCTGGAAAAGATAAGCATGTTTGTTTTAAGTTAAAAAAAGAAGCTAGTAGGGTAGGTACAGTTAAGACACTGAAGACGGACAAAACATAGAAAGGAGAAACAAGAGGAGATAAGGACATTTGAAGATAGCTGATTAAGAGGCTGAGGAAGGTCACAAAACCTCTATTATCCTATGAAATAGGAAGCACGTCATCTGCTGAGAATAAGGTGAGAGGAACCTAACAGCATAATTAAGGAAAGTGGTGCATTTAGGGATATCCATCACAAAACATGCAAGAGAATACAGACCAGGAACACAGGTTCCATCTGTGCTGCTATTTCCAAGTGGCAAAAACTGTTTACATGATAACTCATGCATATAAATCAGTTCTCAAGAATAGTTTTAAGGTATCACTTTTGTAAAAAGGCAATATACACAAATCATTTATAATAGATATTATTTTTAAATATGTCTATATTTAGGAAAAAAGTAATATGTATGAATCATATAAAGGTACCATTTTTAACATATGTCTATATTTTCACATTCTCTTTTGTTGGAAATACTAACTATACCAATTATATAGAAAAGTGTATATGTAAGATAACATTACAGTCTTGAAATATACTTAAACACAACAGAGCACATTAAGAACAGTTTGTTCTACAATACATGTTTCTATAACATCAATTAGCTTACATGCTTCTGGTATGTAAGGGAGTGATATCAGAACAATGTAGAAGTTGGTTTGGTTCACATGTGATGTTTTTCCTATGCAAGGGGAGCCAGAATAGCAAGAGTACAAGCATAAGCTTAGGCAGAAAAGGAAAAAGTTCTCAGCTCAGCTGCTGTACAACCAGGAGCCCTTCTAGTTCTATTTCAAAAAAAATTAAATTGTATACCTGCAGCACCCCCAGCTTTCCATGGCTCTTGGCTTGTGGCAGTTTGTGCCCATTTTACTGGCAGCCCACTGATCCAGAGCTCAACTTCCATCTACCATGGCTCAATGCCTCCATGCCAGCATTTTCACTTTACTTAATAGCCCCTGTAATAGACTCCAACCCACTGATCTCCCTGCCTGGGCTTTCCAAGTACTCCCCACTGAGTTAACAATTATTGACTTTATTAGTGCACTAGTTAAGAAGTTGCATAGAATTTTCCTGGTCTACCCCAAACCTATTTTTACCTATAAGCTGTGTTATTTTTAGTGCACAATTTTACAAAAGTAAGGTATTTTAGCAATGCATATATATGTCTTACAGCCAGAATATCTGTAGGGTATGCACCTATGTAGAATTCAATGGCTTACCTTTGGAAGCTTGATAGGGGGCTCTTTGGATTCCTCCTCTTCATCACTATCTGATTCTCCACTCTGCACAGAGTTCTTAGATGCAGCTGCCAATGATGTTTCCTTTTTTTGCCATTCCAGAACACAATGGCGTACATTGCAGTAAATATTGAAGGCAGAAGGATTGCTATGTAGTTTGATATCTGGTATGATTACTGTATTTTCCAAGTTTTCAGACTGAAATACAAGATGGAATATTTCAATTTCACATTTCTTTCCATCATCATCAATTCCCATTTTAAATAAAAAAGTAAAGATTAGACAGGCTAACTGACTCAGAAGAAGTCATGAAAGTGACATAGCAAAGTCAGTCTAAGTCTACTGATTCAACTTCCATTACAGTTTCTGATACTCTTCAGTACTTTTTTGAGTAATACAACAATAATCAACCTGACAAGGGGTGGAAAGGGAGGAGCAAAGAACTTAGAAATATTCTTTTATTCCCATGATAGAAATAGAGCCAACAAAGCTTAACTGCTGGAGTATTGTATCAAAGGATGTTAATTTCATGCCTTTCTAAGGGACACCAGATATACTGCAGTCTCAGTGACCTACTAGAAATGTTGAATTACATTTTGAATTCTTTTAAAAATAGATATAGGGACTTACACAAAAAATTAGGGCTGAAAAAAATGTAAAAAGCCCTAATTTTTCCTAACTCATTTCATTCTCATTCAAATAATAATGCCAAGAAAACTTCAGATTATGGGCATACACTTCCCTAAGCTCTCTCTTAGCTATCTGTCTTGATAAAGACTAAATACCCCATGCTTGGTAATTTGTTAAAACTATGCAATTTCTCTTTTGTGTCCAGTATTTTATTCAATCATACTTTCAAGGTCAACATTTATATTATAAATATAAAGAACTATTTTAAGATATCTTACAAATGCAGGTTGCAACAATTAGAATAATGTTCAAGAAGTATCTAAAATAAACAAAAAACCTCAAGCATCAAAAACACTTGGTCCCAAAAGTCCACCCTTCTTCCATAAAAAATTGAGGGAAAAAAGAACACTCTTTTAAATAAAAAATATATTAAAGTTAAATTAGCATATAACTTGTGAAGATGTCTTTCAGAGATATTAAAAACAAGCAAATGTTAGCAACCCAAATCCAACAATACATAAAAAAGCAATATATATCATGACCAACTGGGGTTTAATCTGGGAACAATGCTGGTATGACACTGGAAAAGCAATCAGTGTAATTCTCCTTCAATCAAAAATAATAGGGAAAAAAAACCATAAACATGGAAAAAGTATTTGACAAAAATCCAATACTAATTCATGATAAAAAGTCTATGTAAATTAGAAATAGAAGGGAATTTCCTCAATTTGATAAAGGGTATCTATGAAATACCCTCAGCTAACATTGTAAAACTGAAAGCTCTCCCTCTAAGATTGCAAACAAGGCAAATATATCTACTCTCAGCAATTCAATTTGACATTGTATTAGATACCCTTATCCAGTTTAACATGCCAAGAAAAAGAGAAAAAAAGCACAGAAATGTCTTCATTTGAAAAAGACATGTAGAGAATCTTAAGGAATCTACCAAAAAAGCTATCAGAAATAATATGCGGATTTAGCAAAGTCACAGGATACAAGATCAGTACTTAAAAATGAGCAGTATATATCCAAATACTGGGACTAAACTATTGGAAAATGTAATTTAAAAAATAATAGCATTAAAGTCACAAACTGGAAGAAAATATTTGCAAACCACATATCTGACAAAGGACTGGTATACAAAATATAAAAAGAATTCTCAAAACTCAACAGCAAAAACAAACAAGGAATCCAATTAGAAAATAGACAAAAGACATAAACAGACATATCACCAAAGAATATACACAGAAGGCAAATAAGCGCATGAAAAGAAGTCCAACATCATTAGCCATGAGAAAACTGCAAATTAAAATGAGAGGGATGCTCCCTCCACTTGGAACCAGACAAAAAGCAGAGCATGCCGGGGCCCTAGGCAGGAGCCAAGGGCCACCCCCTCTGCCTGAGACCAGGCAAGAAGCAGAGCATGCCCAGGGTCTTATGCAGGAGCTAAGGGCAGCATCCCTTGCCCAGAACCAGGCAAAGAGCAAGACAAAAATACCATTACCAAGCAGATGGCCTACCAAAGCCACCACCACAGCCATGGCTGCTGCAAAAGCAGCTTTACGCCACAGGAGTAGCCACAGCCACAATGCAGGTAGCGGGCTCTCAACTGCCTGGGACACTCAAGTGCCCTGACACAAGGAAAGTCGCCAGCTGAGACCAGAAAAAGAACAGGATGTCTCTCTCCTGAAAGCCCACTCCAGAGTAACAGAAGAAGCAACTGCTCTACCAGATGACCAGTCATCAATGTAGAGATACTAGAAATACAAAAACCCAAGAAAATATGACACCACCAAAAGAATACAGCATTTCTCAAATACCAGACCCTATAGAGCAGGAAACACTTGAAATGACTGAAAAGAAATTCTGAGCAAAAATCTTAAAGAAAATCACTGAGATATGAGAACACGAAGACAACATAATGAAATGAGAAAAAAAAAATCCAGGATATGAAGGAGGAAATTTACAAAATAAGAAACACAACTGAGAGCTTAAGTAGCAGGCTAGAAGAAGCAGAAGAAAGAATTTCTGATCTTGAAGACAGTCTCTTCCAAATAATCCAGGTAGACAAAAAAAAATTTTTTTTAAATGAAGAAAATCTAACAGAGCTAGCAGATGACATTAATCACACAAACATTTGAATCATAGTTGTTCCCGAAGGAGAAGAGAAAGGAAAATGCATGGAAAACTTATTCAATGAAATAATAATGGAAAACTTCCCAGGTACAGGGAGAAACACAGACCTTCAGATCTAGGAGGCTCAAATATCTCCCAAAAGATTCAACCCAAAAACATCCTCTCTAAGACATATTAGAGTCAAACTGGCAAAATTCAAAGACAGAGGCAGAATATTTAAAGAAGCAACAGAAAAGTGTCAAGTCATCTATAAGGGAGCCCTGATCAGACTAACAGCTGACTTCTCAACAGAAACTCTACAAGCCAGAAGGAAATGGGATGATATATTCAAAATACTAAAAGAAAAAAACCACTAGCCAAGAATACTATACTCAGCAAGGCTATCCTTCAGAAATGAGGGAGAAATAGTGTCTTTTCCAGACAAACAAAACTGTGGGAATGCACCACCACATCACCAGCCCTAAAAAAAATCCTCAAGAAAATCCTGAATCTGGAAGCCAAAAAATGGTAATCACTACCATGAATACACAGGAAAGAACAAAACCTACTTGTAGAACAAAAAATAAACTAAATCTTACCATCACAAAAAACCACAATGAAAATATAATAATGCCACCACTTTATTTCTGATTTTAGTAATTTGGGTCTTCTTTCTTTTTTTAACTTGGTCTATCTAGATAAAGTTTGTAAATTTTGTTGATCTTGTTAAAGAATCAATTTTTGGTTTTGCTGATTTTCTCTATTGTTTTTTAATTCCCTATTTCATATATTTTTGTTGTAATATTTGTTTTTTCCTACATATATTTCCTTTTGGTTTAGTTTGCTCTTCTTTTTCTATTTTCTTAAGGTAGAAGTTTATATTACTGATTTGAGATTTTTCTTATTTTTAATATAAGTGTTTACAAGTATAAATTGTCCTTAAAGCACTGCAAGAGCCCTGCATCCTATAAATTTTGGTATGTTGCACTTTGATTTTTATCTTAATGTACTCTCTAATTTCCCTGTGATTTTTCTTTCTACCCATTATTTATTTAGGAGAATGTTGTTTAATTTCCACACGTGTGAATTTTCTAAATTTCCTTCTGTTACTGTGGTGATCTATCATTTTCTATTATTTTAGTCTTTTTAAATGTATTAAGACTTGTTCTGTGGCCACAAATAAAAACAAAAACAAAAAATAAAATGAGATATAGTACACAACTATCAGAATGACTAAAATAAAAAACAGTGACAATACCACATGCTGATGAGGATATAGAGAAACTAGATCATTCATACATTGCTGATGGGCATGTAAAATGGTATATAGCCACTCTGCAAAAATGTATGGCAATTTACAAAATGAAACATGTGTTTACGATATAATCCAGCAACTGCACTCTTGAACATTTATACTAGAGAAATGAAAACTTATCTTCACACAAAAATCAGTACATGAATGTTTATAGCAGCTTTATTCAAAAATAGCCCAAAACTAGAAACAACCAGGTTGTATTTTAATACATAGATGGTTAAACAGACTGTGGTACATCCATACCATGATTTGCTTACTCAGCAATAAAAAGGAATGAACTATTGATATTTGCAACAACTTGGATGAATCTCAAAGGCACTATGCCAAGTGAAAAGAAAAAAAAGCCAATTCCAAAAGATTACATACGGCACATTTCCATTTAGATAACATTCTTTAAATGGCAAAATTATAGAGATGGAGAACAAATTAGTGGTTGCCACAGGCTAAGGAGAGGGTGAGGGAGGGATAAAGTTGTGGTTATAAAGGGTAGCACAAAGGATCCTTGTGATGGAAATGTTCTATATCTTGACTCTGTTAGTGGTCACACAGACCTACACATGTGACAGAATTAACTGGGTTCACACAAACATCCACACATGCACACAAACAAGTATATGTAAAAGTGGTAAAATCTGAATAAGATGCATGGATTGTATCAGTGTTGACTTCATGGTTGTGATACTATACTACAGCTACACACAAGATGTAACCACTGGGGGAAATGGGTGGAGGGTAGGTATGCAGGGTCTTTCTGAATTATTTCTTACAACTACACTCATGCTACAATCATCTCAAAACAAAATAAATCTCTAAACATATAATTTACAATAACATCAAAAATATAAAATCATTATAAATAAATTTAATAAAATACATGCAAACCCTATACACTGAAAACTCAAAGTGTTGCTGAGTGAAAACAAAGAAGACTTAAATAAATGGAAAGATATACTGTGTTCATTGACTAGAAGATTCAGTATCATTACAATGGTAATTATTCAAATATCTATAGATTAAATGCAATCCTAATAAAATTCCAGAGACTTTAAATGAAAATTGACATATTTATATAAAAATATTTATATAGAAATTTTTATATAACATTCATATAAAAATGTAAAGGATCCAAAGTAGCTAAAGCAATTTCAGAAAGAAAAAGAAAAAAAAAAAAAACAAAAAACCAAAGTTGGAAGACATACTATCTGATTTCACAACTTACTTATAAAGCTACTATAATCAGACAGTATGGTATTGGTATAAAGATAGACATGTAGATCAATGAAACAAAATAAATTACATACATACACACACACAGAAATAGATTCCAGAAATAGGCCTGTACAAATATAATCAACTGATCTTTTACAAAAATGCTAATTTACAAAATGACAGTTCAATGGAAAAAAGTATTTTTTACAAATGGTGCTGAATCACCTGAGTACTAATGTGAGCAAAAATAAACATCAACCATTACAACAAAAATTAACTTGAAATAGATCACAGACCTAAATATAACAGCTAAAACTATAAAATCTCTATAAGAAAATATAGGAGAAAAATGCTGCAACCTTGGGGCAGAAAAAGATTTCCCAGATTGGACACAAAATACATGAATCATATAAGGAAAAACTCAATTAAATGGATTTATAAAATGTAAAAACTTTTGCTCTTCTTAAGCACTATAAGAAAAGAAAAAAGCAAGCCATAGAACATGAGAAATTATTTGGAATAAGATATCTGACAAAGGACTTATATCTAGAATATATAAAGAACTCTAATAAGAACACAATTTTAAAAAGGGGAAACAAGATTTGAACAGAATTTCACAACAAAAAGATATGAATAGCCAAAGGCAAATGAAAAGATGTTCACGTCATCAGTCATGAGAGAAAAGCAAGCGAAAATCACAGTAAGAAACCCCTATAAACTTATTAGAATAATTAAAATTTAAAAAGCTAATGCCATGTATTTGCAAAGATGTGAAGCAACTCAATTTCTCATATACTACTGGCGGGACCATAAAATGAAACAATCACTTTGGAAAAGAGTTTTTTAGTTTTCTAAAGAGCTAAACATACATTTACCATGCCACCTGTGAGGAAAGAGTTAATACTGCAGGCATGAGTGCTGACTCCTTGTATTTCTCCAAGAAAACCATTGTTGACTCTTGGCCAATCCTCAGGAATATGGACATTTTAGAGTTTTCTTTATGGTAGTGATTAATGACCTGGAGCAATGGACCATGCCTCCTAGCTCATCAGATTGTTTTGCACAAACATCAAGATTAATGATGTGCACCTGAGTTTCACTTGCCATGGCTGGTTGCTTAGCAGGATATGTCTATGTGACCAGACCAGCAAAAAGTCTCAGACCTGGGCAGAGATGCTCCACACATTTCCCTGTAATTCACTGTCAGAATGAAAGTATGGCCTGTGTGCTCAGACAAGGAAGGACTAAGAAGCCTGTGCCATAACTCCTTAGATACCACCAATACGTATCTTTTTCGTAATGCTTACTCTGTATCTTTTGTTGTAATAAGTCTCAGATGTGAATATAAATTGCTTTTGAGTCTTATGAGTCCTTCTGGCAAATCACCAAAGAAAACATCACCTAACCACTCCTAGGTATTCACCCAAGAAAAACAAAAATATATATGAAGTAGATTAGAGGTTACCAGAAATGGGAGGAAAGGAATAATTAGAAATTATTGCTTAATGTCAGTGCGCATACCAGCCACTTGGTGGGCAGTGCCCTTTCAGACCCTTACCTGTCCTTTGCGGCAGCCATGAATGGGCTAGCAGGGCCTCTACATGGACTGGCAAATCAGGAAGTGCTTGTTTGGCTAACACAACTACAAAAGGAAGTTGGCAAAGATGTGTCAGATGAGAAGTTACGAGACTACATCTGGAACACACTCAACTCAGGACGGGTTGTCCCAGGCTATGGCCATGCAGTACTAAGGAAGACTGATCCACGATATACCTGTCAGCGAGAGTTTGCTCTGAAACACCTGCCTAATGACCCCATGTTTAAGCTGGTTGCTCAACTGTACAAGATTGTACCCAATATCCTCTTAGAGCAGGGCAAGGCCAAGAATCCTTGGCCCAATATAGATGCTCACAGTGGGGTGCTGCTCCAGTACTATGGCATGACAGAGACGAATTACTACACAGTCCTGTTTGGGGTGTCATGGGCACTAGGTGTACTCGCACAGCTCATCTGGAGTTGAGCCTTAGGCTTCCCTCTAGAAAGGCCCAAGTTCATGAGCACGGATGGTCTGATGAAGTCTGTACATTCTAAGTCAGGGTAAAACTGAAGACTGGGGGAAACAATACCAGAAAGTGAGGAAACTTAAAAAATGTATACTTTTGTTTTGTTTCAGGGGGCCTTTAAAGATTTAAGATTAAATTGTATCTGAGGCACTAATAATACATTTAAGGTTAAAATATAAATTAAGACTTCAAAAGATGAAAAAAAAAGAAATTATTGCTTAATGTGTACATGGTTTATGTTTAGGATGACAAAAAAGTTTTGGAAAAAGAGGCAGTGTGACACAGCACCATGAATGTAATTAGTTCCACACAATGTTATGTTTAAAAATGTTTAACACTGCAATCCTTATGTTATATATGTTTTCACTACAATTTTTTAAAAAAGCATGTGTCCACACTAAGACTAGTACACACAAGTTCATAGCAGCTTTATCTGCAATGGCCAAAAACTGGAAACACCACCCAGATGTCCATTAACAGGTGAACAGGATCAACAATTTTTGATATATCCACACAACAGGATACTAATCAGTAAAAAAATGGAATGAACTACTGATACATACAACAATGTAAACACAAATCATTATGCTGAAGGAAAGAATCTAGACACAGAAGAGTACACACTGTATGACCTCATTTACACCAATTCTAGAAAATGAAAACTAATCTACAGTGACAGAAAATACAACTGTGGTGTCTAGTGCCTGGGTGTAGGGAGATATGAAGTGCAGCAGTGGATAAGAAAACCCTTGGAGATGATGGAAATGTTCTGAACCTTGAGTGTGGTCATGGTTTCGTGGGTGTACCTTATCTTGCAAAATTCACTGAATTGCAAACTTTAAATCCCCGTCTTGAGCTCCACTATTAAGGAAACTGATCTAAGACAGACACTTTTGCTGTCAGGATGTTGAGGAAGTTTCCTGTGTAATGGATATGATTTTTCCTGTAACAAAGTGAAGTCATATGCTAAAGGGTAGAATTTACCAAAGGTTTGAGGAGAATCGTAAAGGTTTTTAAATAGTCATAGGAGAAAATGGGAGAACTATTTGACCAGAAAAAATAAGACAGTCTGGGTATGGAAGGACCAGTTGAGGTTGTGATCATGAATGGATATTGTTATCAATTAACTCTTGTTTAACTCCCTTTAGCAGCACATGGTACTCACCTACAGAGAAAAAGAAAATAGCTTGATTCATATAGGATTGAATTTTGTCAGATGAGTGAAACAAATGTACAAGACCAAGATGTGGAAGGCAGAATAATGCCTCCAAAAATATATACACCTTAATCCCTAGTATTTGTGAATATACTACCTTACATGGCAAAAGGGACTCTGCAGATGTGATGAAATTAAGAAAAGATTATGCCAGATTATGCAGGTGGGCCCTATGTAATCATAAGCGTCCTTATAAGTGAAAGAGGGAAGCAGAACAACCAGAGATGAAGATAGAACAACAGAACAGTGTCAGAGTGATACAGCATTAGAAAAGTTAACCAACCAGTGGCTTTGAAGATGGAAGGGGGCCACAACTCAGATAATGGACTAGAAGAGGCCAGGAAATGGATTCCCTCCTAGAGCCTCCAGAAGGAATGCAGCCTTGCTGAAACCCTGATTTTAGCCCAGTGAGATTCATTTTGGACTTCAGACTTCTAGAACTTTAAGATAACTTATATTGTTTTAAACCACCAAGTTTTATAATTTGCTACAATAGCCATAGGGAAATGATAAAGTAGATTAAGAGTTTTCTGAAAAGAAAAAGCTGGACAAGAAGGAAATTAAATAAATAAAGGAGATGGCTGATGGATGAAGGGGAGGAGAGGTGTCAGTGATAACAATAAAGAAAGATATAAAGTAATATAACTAAATAGCATTTTAAAAATAATTTTAAAAGACAGGGTAAGACAAAAATAATCCAGAAACAGTAATAGAGGGCAAGGACACTAACACCATTTTACTATTTTAAATGCTCATCAAGAGCAAGAAATGCTTCTTACCCATCTTTGCATCCCAAACACCTAACACAATGTCTCCACATGGTCAGCGTACAATTAATGTTTGAGGAATGAATGAATTTACTTATACCACTTGTATCACAAGCTGCTCCTAAAAAGAAAATGTAAAGACTGAGGGCAAAAGATGAAAGTTTAATTCCTAAGGGCACAAAGCTAGTTAGAGTCCAAACTGAAGGGGACAAAACACCTTCCCTCCTCTTCGTGGATATCGCATGCCACCAATTTAGGAAAATTACCAAATGAATCCTTAAAAGACTTGAAAAGATGTTGAAAATTCTCATATTCTGACTTTACACACAGCACCAAAAAGTGGAAAAGGAGTAGAGGTTGGTAAATCTGAATGACTGTGTATTTGTTAGAGATATTTTGTATATTAAGAATACTCTCCACCTCCCTCTTCTATTCCAAAAGCACAAGTAATGAGAGGTAATAGAGTAAACAGATATTATTTATTTACGCACACAGCAACACTGTCCTTTAAGGTAACCACCCCTTCCCCACTCCACATGACCTGCTCATCAGGGTGCTCACTCACTACCCATTACAGGGTCCAAACATAACTCGGTCTAACCAATCAAAGCACCCTATCTCCCAGGACAAAATGAATGACTCTCGTCAATCAAAAATCCTACTCAAGGGCCGGCCCGGTGGCGCACTGCTACAGTGCGCCACTTGGGAGTGTGGCGGCGCTCCCGCCGAGGGTTCGGATCCTACATACAGACTGGTTCCCGCTCACTGGCTGAGCGAGGTGCGGGTGCGACGCTGAGGGTTGCGATCCCGTGGCTGGTCCCGGTCCGGTACGGGCGCGACAGAGGGTTGCGATCCGTTGCCAGACACGAAAAAAGACAAAAAGGAAAAAAAAAAAAAATCCTACTCAAGACTTTCTGCTAGAACTGGTAGAAGAGATTGACTCTTGCTCAAAGAAAATAAAGCTGGAATTGCCAGCAGCCTTAGTACTCAGCCGCGGGCAATAAGACCACACACAGAGGAAAGCAGAAGCTAGAGATGAAGACATAGATTTAATATTACTTACTCCCAGGATCCAGCTGTATCTCAAGATTGAGCAACCAAATAAATTCCATCTCCTCCACACACTTTTATTTTATTTTATTCTAGGTTTATTACTTCAAAGTAGATTTCTCTCTGTTTCAATAGCAAGAACAGGGCAGGAAACAACTGCCTCTGGAACTTAAATATGATATACAAACCCCAGTTATGTTATTGTTCTTTAACCCAAAGTGGACCTGTTCAGAAATCATAATTATGACTCTGCTCTTCCTCCTGTCGAGGTTTCTTAGTACTGTTCGTCAATAGAAAAGAGACTGTTTCTTTTTTTTTTTTTTTTTTTTTTTTTTTTTTTTTTTTTTTTTTTTCCGTGTCCGG
>NW_007726698.1:250402-259126 GCF_000696425.1 Galeopterus variegatus | reverse complement strand
CCTGTCTAGTCCTTCGAATCCGAACCCTCGGACGGGAGCGCCGCCGCGCTTCCCAAGCGGCGCACTATCCAGTGCGCCACCGGGCCGGCCCGAGACTGTTTTATAGAAAATGGGTTCTGGTAACTAAAAATGTTTACGAAAAAACTAGATGGATCTTATAGAAAAGATTTCTGCATTAGGTCGAAAAAGAGATCCTTAATCTCTAAGGTCCCACCCAACTCAAATATTCCATACTGCCTATTCTTTTGCACAGCCAACACAATTAAAAGAAGCTCAGAAAAATATAGTCGCACCGAGAATCTCCCTAATCCAGGCCAAGAAAGGCATATGATGAACCAAGTCACAACTCACGAACTAATTATACTCAGTTTCCAGTACAAGTCAGAGTAAAAAAAGAGAAATGGATATGTTCCCCCAAAGGATTGGTCAAAGATAACAAGAATAAATTATAATTAATTTTCAATATCCAGATATTAACTTTCAGGCCAAGAAACATCCAAAAGTAAAGACGAAACTAAAGTGCAACCAAATAATAAGGGGCTTTTACAAAATTACCTCAGCACACAAAAATGAAATAATTTGCTAATTATATTTCACATATTTTTAATCTTGGCATTTTTATTCAAATTACTATATGAAAAACTTCTTATTCTCTATAAATTGCCAGCATCTTTACCTTGCTTCTTGTCTTCACTTTGGATTTGCTCTTCTGTTTTCTTTTCAACTTCTTCTTATTTAAAATTTTCTTATTCCTAAAAATTTTTAAAAAGTGAAAAAAATTTATGAATATTCACATACAACATACAAGCTATTAAACATAGGTATTTCTAAAATAGACACTTTATACTTCTCTTACAAACTTTCTATGAAACAATATACTCCACATATACAAGGGGTCTTCAAAAGGTTCATGGAAAATGTGTATTATGAAAATGCATGAATTGCAAAATTTTTTTGCACCAAAATAAACTCACACTAACTTGTTTTAACACGTCTGAACAGAATCAAGTTTGAGGTACTAAGAAGGATAAGACATCAGTTTGAAAAGAGTCCCTATCAGAGCAACATGAGTTCTGCTAAAACTGAAGTATGAACATCAAATTTATGGTGAAGCTTGGGTGGAAAAATGGTGAAATCACTGATGCTTTATGAAAAGTTTATGGGATAATGCCCCAAAGAGACAGCAGTGTACAAATGGAAAACTCATTTTAAGAAAGGACAAGACAATGTTGAAGATGAAGCCCACAGTGGCTGACCAACCTCATCAATTTGCAAGGAAAAAATTAACCTTGCCCTAAGTGAAGAAGACCATCAGTTAGTAGCAGAAACAATAGCCAACACCAAAGTCATCTCAATTGGTTCAATGTACACAATTCTGACTGAGAAATTACAGTTGGGCAACTTTTTTTTTTTCCTTTTTGTCTTTTTTCGTGACCGGCAATGGATCGCAACCCTCAGTGTCGCGCCCGTACCGGACTGGGACCGGCCACAGGATCACAACCCTCGGTGTTGCGCCCGCACCTCGCTCAGCCAGTGAGCGGCCGGTCTGTATGTGGGATCCGAACCCTCGACGGGAGCGCCACCACACTCCCAAGCGGCGTACTGTAGCAGTGCGCCACCGGGCCGGCCTGGTTGGGCAACTTTCTGCTTGATGGGTGCCAACACTGTTGCTCCCAGATCAGCTTTACCAGTACAATCCAAAAGACAAAGCACAATCAAAGCAATCTCTACCAAGAGGAGGAAGTGGTCCAGACAAAGCAAAAGCAGACCAGTCAAGAACAAAGGTTATGGCAACAGTAAAGCATTTTGCTCAAAGCATTTTGCTTGTTGACTTTCTGAAGGGCCAAAGTACAGTAACATCTGCTTATCATGAGAGTATTTGGAGAAAGTTAGCCAAAGCTGTAGCATAAAAATGCCTGGGGAAAGCTGTACCAGACAGTCCTTCTCTACCACAACAATGCTCCTGCCAATTCCTCTCATAAAAGAAGGACAATTTTACGAGAGTTTTGATGGGAAATCATTAGGCATCTACCTTACAGTCCTGATTTGGCTCTTTCTGACTTCTTGTTTCCTAATCTTAAAAAATATTTAAAGGGCACCCATTTTTCTTATGTAAAGAAGACTGCATTGACATGGTTAAATTTTAAGGACCCTCAGTTCTTTAGGGATGGACTAAATTACTGGCATCATTGCTCATAAAAGGGTCTTAAACTTGATGGAGCTTATGCTGAGAAATAAAATTTATATATTTTTTATTTTTGTCTTTTAATTCCATTTTCCACCAACTTTTTGAAGTCTTCTCAGACATATAAAATACTAACATATAAAGTTACTATTGAGAAGATAACACAATACTGGACAGCTAAATGACAAATAACTATAGAAATTTAAATTCTACAAAAACTTTTAAAAATTAAAATATAAAAAAGAGATCAAGGGCCGGCCCGGTGGCGCACTGGATAGTGCGCCGCTTGCGAAGCGCGGCGGCGCTCCCGTCCGAGGGTTCAGATCCCACGTACAGACCGGCTCCCGCTCACTGGCTGAGCGAGGCGCGGGAGCAACGCCGAGGCTTGCGATCCCATCGCCGGTCCCCAGTCCGGTGCGGGGGCAACACTGAGGGTTGCGATCCGTTGCCGGACATGGAAAAAAGACAAAAAGACAAAAAAAAATAAAAAAAATAAAAAGAGATCAAATGAAGTTTTTTTTAAAAGTGTATTTAACAATGGAGATACTGATAAATATCAGCTACCTCCCTTATGCAGAAAGTTTCTTTGACAGCTGGCTGGTATGGTATCTGAACCTTTGACTTTGGTGTTATAACACTGCGCTCTAACCAACTGAGCTAACCGCTCTTTGTGGCAGTTAGGGCAATAGTGCAAAAAGGCTTAAAAGTCACTTTTTTTCTAAAGTAATAGAGTAAAAGCTCCAATTCACACGCTTTACATAGCCAGTTTTTCATTACCTCAGAGCCCTAGGACTGAATTATTCTTTAAGCAAGAGGAAGTCCCTGAATGACTTTTCAGAAAGAGAAAAAAAATATGTGGTAAAGAATATTAATTATAATGAAAGAAACAACAGGCAAGGAAAACATTTCCTTTTAACTTAATATTTTTTATGCTCACCATGCTGAGATGCACACTGTTAGGTAATAAAGATACAAAATGAAAAAGACAGTTCTTGCCCTCAAGGAGCTCAGAGATTTAAATGGAAAGCACAGTTCAATGACTGAGCAAGAGGATGCTACTGCTGCAACAGAGAAGAAAGGGAGGAGGGGAGGAGATTCTAGATGCTGAAGAGATTAAGTCCTTAAGACTTGGTAACTAATTCAGTGGAAGCAGTGACTAAAGGAAAAAGTACTAAGCCTAAGTCCCTCAGAGGCAGAGATGTCATTAACAAAAATTGTGAAAGTCTGGAGGAAGAATTAGTTTACTAAATAGAAAAATGGGTTTGATTTTGAAGACATTTGAGCTCTAAATACTAATATGTCAACAAACAGATATGAGCAACAAGTTACCATCACCTCTTGTCTGAACTACAGCAAAAGCTCCCTAACTAATTTCTTTATATCCACATATACCCACCTTCAATCCATTCTTCACACAGGAATCAAAGTCAAATTTTTAAACACAAACCTGGGTGGGTAATTATCTCACTTAAAACTCAATATTTTGTCAATTCTCTTAAGATAAAGTCCAAAAGCACTCTTCCAATATCTGACCTCTGTCTCATTTTGTATTCCTCACGACCTTGTTTATCACACTCTAGCCACAGGACATTCTTTCAGTTGTTTGAATCCGTAGAGCATCTTTGGGGCTTTCACAAAGGTTTTCTCTCTGCCTGAAATTCTCTTACACATTTTCTACTGCTAACTTCTACTCATCTCTGAGGCCCCAGCATAAGTGTCACTTACTCAGGAAAGTTTTTCCAACTCCCTAGACTGGATGAGTTTTCCTAATATACACTCTTAACTCATATTATACTTTTGTTTCATTGTATAACCTATAACTGGCCTCTTTTCCGGCTGGAACCATGGAGGGAGTCAAAGAGAAGAAAAGATGGTTTCTGCTGTGCCAGAAACCCTTAAGAAAAAGCAAAGAAATTTTGCAAAGCTGAAGTTCAAGAATTTGAGGAAGAAGTTTGCCCTAAAGATGCTTCGAAAGGCAAGGAGGAAGCTTATCTATGAAAAAGCTAAGCACTATCACAAGGAATATACAGGGATATCACAAGGATGTACAGACTGAAATTCATATGGGTCAGATGGCAAGAAAAGCTGGCAACTTCTATGTACCTGAGAACCCAAATTGGCATTTGTCATCAGGATCAGAGGTTATCAATGGCGTGAGCCCAAAAGTCCCAAAGATGAGATCTTCAATAAGCTCAACAAGGCTTCAACATGCTGAGGATTGTAGAATCATTGCTTGGGGGTACCCAAACCTGAAGTCAGTAAATGAACTAATCTAGAAGCGTGCTTATGGCAAAATCAATGAGATGTGAATTATCTTGACAGATAACATTTTGATTGCTCAGTCTTTCAGTAAATATGGCATCATCTGCATGGAGAATCTGATTCATGAGATCTATACTGTTGGAAAGTGCTTCAAAGAAGCAAATAACTTCCTGTGGCCCTTCAAATTATCTTCTCCATTGGGTGGGATGAAGAAGACCACCCATTTTGTGGAAGGTGGAGATGCTGACAACAGGGAAGACCAGATCAACAGGCTTATTAAAATGAACTAAGGTGTCTGCCATGATTATTTCTGTAATCTGGCTAATTAATGAACAGTGACTGCTTTCAAAAAAAAAACAGAAAAAACCTGTAACTGTAATTATGTATGGAAGTATTGTTTAATTTATTGTTCTCTCACCAAGCCATAAGCTCCATTCACACAAAAGCTGTATCTTTCTTGTTCCCTGATCTAGCCTCTTTGATCAGAAAAAAGACTGGAACATAGTACTTAACAGTATTTTCAGAGAAAGAGAAAGTACAAGGGAAAGAAAGAGGAAGGGGAGAATATGAGGAAGTTCAGAGCTATTGCTACATGCCTTACTCAGCAAGCAAAATAAACAGAGAACCCAGGGTAGATCCATAGATACACCAATGCATTTAAAATATGTCTACCCAGAAATGTTCATTAAGGAGTTATCCATGGAATTATTTCACACATATTTTGGTGCACAGAAGGTAATGAACACCATGTACGTGGAAGAGATTCCTCCAGGATAGTATATTACAAAAGTAAAGAGAAAACAGTGATAAACAATGTCAAATACTAAACAAGAATAGGCATACCTGCTTACACAATCTATTCAACTACAAGCACTGTGAGAGCATGAAGAATGTCATTTCAACTTTGTACTTTAAGCACCTGCATCAGTGTCTGACATATTATAGATGCTCATGAAATATCAAATGAACGAATACATAAATGAAAAGCAATGAGTATTTCTCACATGTGGTTTAGGAAACCTTGAGAAAAATTTGAGCAAAAATAGGTAACTGCTAAAAGGTTGACCCCTTCTATAAGCACATCAAGGTTTATTCAAAAACAATTTTCAGAGAAGTAGAACATATAAATCCAAATTCAAATAAATTTCCTAAAGACTAGTTATCAAATCACTTAAATTTTCCCAATTTTAAGCCAATATTTTCATCTGTTTTATTTAATGAACTTCTTTAAAGTTCAAATGATTTTACATGCATTTCTAAAATTCTATACACTGTGGCATTTAATTGGTTACAACAATTCTAATGAATCTGAACCCGGCAATTCTTCAATATAGACCATCTGAAGAAACAGCTTTCCTCAAATCAATTACAAATTAATTTTACTATTTTTGTTGTTGTTGATTTGGCTTGTCTTAGAGGTAGAAAGGTGCCAAAAAGAGCCAGTAATAAGTTGCAACCTATATGCAGAAAATCCGTGTTCAACACTGGAAAATAAAAATGCTATATGCTGATAACATAACATAATATTAGATAGCTATATTTGAGAACTAACCTTAAATAAACTTTTCATGATATCTGAGAATGAACAAATAAAAGAGAAACTCTAGAAACCAGTCTTATACATTACAATTCACCTTGGAATTTCTGACGATTTAGGGCTTTAAATCCTAAATCAATAGAAGCTTAATGAAGAATGTCTGGAATTAGACTTGTAAGACTTTTGGTCTTCTGACAAAAAGAACTTCATACCCATGAGATTTAAAGGAATTATGGCTGATAATGAAAGGTAAAAGGCTATTAACATGCCTTAAAATATATTTATTTTAAAATATACACACACAAAAACATTTACTTAAAAAAAATTCCAAAGAATAAACTTTCTTAATAGCTACACTGTTTAAGGAAAACTAAGAACTTCTGCAATATAAGGACAAATGAATTTTCCTAATTGTTTACTGATACAGATCATGTGTTTCTTTATCAGATTATTATTTAGTCTGTTTTCAAAAAAAAATTACTCATAATTCAAGAATCTCACTCAAATCTGTTTCTTCATTTGTAAAATAAAAAGATGGAGGAAATCATGTCTAAGATTTCTTCTAACTCTAAAATACTAAGATTTTAATAAGTCCAAATTTGCAGAACTTCTGGAATAAGAGCATTTCAAACTTGGGCTTAATTCCACTTAATAATGAGAAATAAACAATTCCTGAGACTGTGGTCTAAAACAGGAATAGGCAAATGTTTTTGTAAAGGGCCTGATAGTAAATATTTAAGCTCCCCGGGCCACAGGATTTCCACTGTAACTACTCAATTGTTATAGCATGAACGCAGCAATAGACAGTACACAGATCAGCATGGCTATATACAATAAAACTTTATTTCCGAATACTGAAATTTGAATTTCACATAATTTTAATGTTTCACAAAACATTCTTTTTACTCTCTTCTCAACCTTTATTTATTTTTTATTTTTTTCCTTTTTGTCTTTTTTCGTGTCCGGCAACGGATTGCAACCCTCAGTGTCATGCCCGTACCGGACCGGGACCGGCAACGGGATCGCAACCCTCGGTGTTGCGTCCGCACCTCGCTCAGCCAGTGAGCAGCCGGTCTGTATGTGGGATCCGAACCCTCGGCGGGAGCGTCGCCGCACTCCCAAGCGGCGCACTGTAGCAGTGCGCCACCGGGCCGGCCCTCAACCTTTAAAAAAATATAAAAACCATTCTTAGCTCATGGGCCATATTAAAACAGGAATTGGGCTGGATTTGGTGTTTGGGCCACTGCTTGCTGACCTCTGGTCTGGGGTATATTTTGATAAAGTGTCTCATATCAAAAAGAAAAAGAATATAGCTATTAATATGCAACACAGATAAAACTATTCAAAATATCACTAAGCTTATACAAGCACTCTTAAAATTATCTGCCTTTTCTTTTTGTAATGAAAAATGCCTGACTTCCACTTCCCTAAAGTAAGATACTAGATATGACCAAACGATTGCTCTTCCTTCAAAGACCAGACAAACTAACATAAAAGAGAGCCGTGGAAGCAATGAGGAATAGATGAACTAAAAATCCAGAGACAGAAGAGCATTTCCAAGGGGAGCTGAGATCACTGTCATTTTCTTTCATGGGAGTATTTGCAGAGTTTCGGCATGAGTTAGGATTGAGCTTGGTTTAGGCAAAGGAACTCTACTAATGGAAACAAGAAACTAATGTTGCTTTAGATGCAGCATGAGCTGGAACAACAGACTAGAATCTAGAAAAGCCCCAGATACATGGCCAGTTTTCCCAATGGTACAGCTCCTTAGAGACAGGACACTGAAGAAGGATAGGAAGGGTGGGCCAAAAGGAAAGAGTAAATTTCCCACAGCTTCCCAGTACTTAGAATACAGAATCTCAGTAGACGGAGGAGTCCACTTAATCCCTGCTGGGATTGAGATGGTCAACACCTCACCCTTATCGGCTAGCACAGCAAAGAGCAAACCTCTCTGAAAGAAAATAACTGTTCCTTTACACACAATGTTAGTCTGTTTGGGACATAAAATGAACATACTAAGAGACATCCAAAGAAGTGAAATAATGTGATAGACAGATAATCAAGAGAGAACCAGAAAATCAGTCAGACTCAGACATAATCCAGATATTAAAGTTAGGGGGCAAGGAATTTAAATAGATGCAAAGATAAACAAAATGAATGAAATGATGTAATTTTGAAATAATCTATAAAAAAATACAAAGAGGACATTCTGGAACCGAAAAACAAATGTCTGAAATAAAGAATATGTCACACGGTTTTAAGAACAGAATAAGACACAGGAAAACAGGTTTCATGGACTTGCAGAGAAGCCAAAAAAACTATATCTGAATGCAATCACAGAGAAACAAGGATTGGATGAACGATATAGAAAATATGAGACTTGCGGGACACAGTCAAATGGTCTCATATTCATATAATTGGAATCCCAGAAAGAGAGAAAAAAAGATGCAGCAAAAGCAATACATGAAGAGATAATTACTGACAATTTGCCAAAGGTGGAGAAAGAAATCAACTTAGAGATTCAAGAAACTCAGGGAACTTCAAGCAGAAAACACACACACACACACACTCACACACTCACACACAAAACCCCACACCTAGGCACACCACTGTCAAATTGCTGAAAGCAAAGGATAAATAGAAAACCTTAAAAGCAATCAAAGAAAATATATACACTCAATGAAACTGATCACTGCCATTCTTTGTGTTAAAAAGTGCTGGGGGGGGGGGGGGGGGGGGA
>NW_007726698.1:245052-250390 GCF_000696425.1 Galeopterus variegatus | reverse complement strand
GGGGGGGGGGGGGGGGGGCGGAGACTAGCAACCTAGAATTATAAACCCACCAGAAAATATTCTTTACAAATGAAGACAAAAATAAAGATGGTTTTAGACTCACAAAAACTGACATAATTCATATCAACAGACCGATATTATAAGAAATACTAAAGGAAGGTTTTCTTTTAAAAATTGCTATGTCATAATTTTAAATGATAGAGATTAAAAGGATGGAAAAAGATGTATCTGGAGCACACTCTCCAGTCTTCCAAAAAAAGTTGGTTTGACTATATTAATATTTGACTAAATAAGTTTTAAGGCTACATTATTATAAGACATGAACAGAGCAAAGCACTTTTAAATAAAATTTTTTTAATTTTATTTATTTTTTAATTTTTATTTTATCATTACACAATGTAAATATTTCTTGTGGCACTTTACCAACTTCTCTCTAATCTCCCTTCCCCCTCCCTCTTTCCCACTTCTGGTGTCCTTAGTTACATTCTCTCCTTTTGAGAGTTGAAGGAATTATTATGATTGCTCTTTCTTCCTTCTTTTTTTTTTTCAGCTCCCACTTACAAGGACATGCAGTATTTCTCTTTCTGTACCTGGCTTATTTCACTTAACATAATTTTCTCTAAGTTTACCCATGTTGCTGCAAATGGCAGAATTTAATTCCTTTTTATGGCACTGTAGTAGTCCACTGTGTATATATACCACATTTTCTTATCCAGTTGTCCAGTTGACTCTTAGCTATTGTAAATAAACCTGCAATAAACATGGGAGTGCAGGTAACCCTTGGACATGATGTTTCCATTCCTTTGGGAATACACCCAGCAGCAGGATTGCTAGATCATATAGCAGTTCTACCTGTAGTTGTTTGAGGAACCTCTATACTGTTTTCCATAATGGCTGCACTACTTTACAGTTCCACCAACAGTGCAGGAGGGTTCCCCTTTCTCCACATCCCCACCAGCTTTTGTTACTGTCTGTCTTTTTGTTACTGGCCAGTTTAACTGGTGTGAGATGACATCTCAATGTGGTTTTGATTTTCATTTCCCTAATGCTTAGTGATGTTGAGCATTTTTTCATGTATCTGTTGGCATTTGTATATCTCCCTTTGAGAAATGCCTATTCAGCTCCTTCACCATTTTTTAATTGGGTTACTTGTTTTTTTACTGGTAAATTATTTGAGTTCCTTGTATAATCTGGATATTCATCCCTCTTTGGATGCACAGTTTGCGAATATTTTTTCCCATTCTGTAGGTTGTCTTTTCGTTCTGTTAACTATTTCTGTTGGTGTGCAGAAGGTTTTTAGTTGATATAATCCCATTTGTTTATTTTCCCTTTTGTTGCCTGTGCTTTTACAGGGTCTTGTTCATAAAGTAGCAAAGCATTTCTTAATGCTAAAAGGGTCAATTCAATAGGAAAACATAACAAAATCCCACATTTGAATGCATGTAATTAACACTGACACAAAATATATGAAGTGAAATGGACAGAAGTAAAAGGAGAAAATACAAATCCATGATTGAAGGAATAGATTTTAATGTACCTCTCTCTGTAATTGATAGGACAAGTAGAGAACAAAACAGCACAGATATACAAAAACTTAAACCCATAATTAATCAACTTTACCTAATTGATATATGTAGAAAACCACTGTAGAACGCATTTTTCAAATGAACATAGAACATTTACCAAAATAGATGATATGAGACTACATACCAAGTCTCAACAAATTTTCAAAGACTGAACCATAAAGTAATTATCTGATGACATAAAAATTTAACTAGAGATCAAAAACAGAAAGACAACTAAGACTTTCCCAAATGATTGGAGATCAAAAAAACAGACTTCTAAATAACCCATGTGTCAAAGAACTAGTCACAATGGAAATTAGAAAATATTGTCAATTAAATGAAAATGAAATATGGCATATCAAAGCTTGTGAAATACAGTTAAAGCAGTGCATAGATAAAATGCATAGCTTTTTGCATATACATTAATGCATTTATTTAAAAAAAGAAAGTTGGAAAGTAAGATATCTAGGCTTACAACTCAAGAAGTTAGAAAGAGAACAGCAAATTAAATGCAAAGAATGTAGAAAGAAGGGAATAAAAAATAAGACCAGATATCAATGAAATAGAAAGCAGACATTCAATAAAAAAAATCAAGAATCCAATAATTGGTACTCTGAAAAAGATTAATAAATGTAATAAACCTCTAGCAAGACTGGTCAGGAAAAAAATAAAAGGAGACATCATCACAGAGGTTGCCCATAAATTTGACAACTTAAATAAAATGGACAAATCCCTTGAAAAAAATATAACTTCTCAACTTTTCTTTCTAAGCAAGGAAAAAATGGAATATCTGAATAGTTCTATAACTGTTTTTAAAAGGTGAATCCCTGGGGCCGGCCCGGTGGCGCACTGCTATGGTGCGCCGCTTGGGAAGCGTGGCGGCGCCCCCGCCGAGGGTTCGGATCCCACATACAGACCAGTTCCTGCTCACTGGCTGAGCGAGGCGCGGGAGCAACACCGAGGGCTGCGATCCCGTTGCCGGTCCGGTACGGGGGCGACACTGAGGGTTGCGATCCGTTGCCGGACACGGAAAAAGACAAAAAAAAATAATAATAAAAAAAAATAAAAAATAAAAGGTGAATCCCTATTCATTCTTTTCACAAAGAAAATTCTAGTCTCATATGCCTTCTTCCAAACACTTAAAAGAATTCACTGGTACATTCTTTCAAACAATATCAATCTTATACTAACTCTTCCAGAGAATATAAAAAGAAGAAACATTTCCCAACTCATTTTATAAGACTAGCATAACTCTGATACCAAAATTTGAAAAGGACATTTTAAAATACAAAAATTTCATACCAATATCTCCTATGAACACAGAAGCAAAAATAACTACGTAGCCAAAAAATGTAAACAACCCAAACGTCTATCAGTTAATGATCGGATAAACAAAATGTGATGCTTCCATGTAATAGGATACTATTCAGCTATAAAAAAAGAATGAAGTATTGACTCATGCTACAACATGGATGAACCTTGAAAACATTACTCTTAAGTGAAAGAAACAAAGGCCACAAAAGGTCACAAATTGTACGATTCCATTTATATGAAATGTCCTGATGGCAAATCCATAAAAACTGAAAGTAGATTAGTAGTTGCCAGAGACTGATAGAAAGGAGAATAGCTATGGGGTTTCTTCTGAGTTGACAAAATGTTCTAGTTGCACAACTTTTAGAATATACTAAAATCATTGAATTGTACACTTTAAAACAGTGAATTTTTAGAATATATGAATTATCTCTCAATTTAAGAAAACTGAGGGAAGAAAAAGCCATTGACCTAAAAATAATTTCAATGTCCACCAACATATAAAAAGAATACATAAAATGCAAAATTTAATCATTGTAATCCAAATAACAGAACACAGAAAACAAAATCTATGATCATTTCAATAGAAGCAGAACAAGTACTTTTTAAAACTCAACAACCATTCATAATAAAATTCAGTAAACTAAAAACAGAAGATAATTTTCTTAATCTGATAAAGATTATCTACCAAAAAAACCTACATTTAACAGTGTACCTAATTATACTCGAAGAAAAATTAAATACTTCCACTGGAGTATTTATGGGAGAAAAATGTAAGGATGTATATACTAGCATCACTTCTATTTAACACTATATTAAGGTCAATAAGTAAAGCAAAAGAAATAAAAGTCGCAATGGTTAAAAAGTAAAAAGCAAAGCATTTTCACTTGTAGATAACAAAGTTATTTCTATAGAAAACACATAATAATCCAAAAATAAAGAATTAAGAAGTGAATTATCAAAGTCACTAGATAGGATACCAATTTTTAAAACATATGTAAACTGAAGCTTTTCTATAGAAGCCAGACTTATTCTCCTGTATAATTAACATAATGATACTCTCATCATTGTGTTCAAGCATCACTGAATAAATTAGGGAGGAATAGTGGTCTGATTTCTAAGTAGAAAACTTTTATTTACTTAATCCAACCTGCTAATTAGTAATAAGAAAAGAGATTTTAACAGTTCAAGTTGAGTTACGGGAAAGATGCAAACAGATTTCCTATATATAGCTTCAGTTTCTTGATCTTATTTGGAAGTCTTCACAAGAGGAAGAGGACTATAAATAAAGTTACCTTGGCAGTGGGCAGAGCAAGAGAAGAAAAATGAAAAGACCAGGAGAGGAAGGGAGAGTAGAAAGGAGCAAGGGGTGGAGAAATCTCTGAAAAGTTAACCATGCCTCATGCAGACTTACACTCTAAGTACACATAGCCTAGCTGGGCAAGGGAAACTCAAGCCATGAAGCAACTGTAAAACTTTCTTGAAGACAATCTGTTCTTTCCAGCCTCCAGAGAACTACAAGGGTAATGAGAGATAACAACAAGGCACACAGAGCTAGAAGGCACCATGAGTGAGAACAGCAGATGTAGACAACAGAAAGACACCAAAACTGAAATTTTGAGACAGATTATAACACAACTATGTTTACCAAATTCGAAGAAATAAAGACTCACTTTAAAATATCTGCAGGGAACAGGGAATGGAGCACATTTAGTAAAAAATCAAAAACTTCTATACAAGAAAATATAATAACTGAAACTAAAAACAATAGGTAGGTTTATAGCACAGTATACACAGCTCAATAGAGAATTCAAGATCTGGAAAAGAGATCAGGAAAAAAAATTCTAGATTTCTTCACAGAAAGATAAAAAGGCTGACAACATGTGCCTGAGACTTTTTCCAAATCTGAAACCTCCTCCTTTTACTCCTTCCCCCATCCCAAAAGAGACAGCCCTTACCCTATCCATGTATACCCTTCCACTCATATACTAGACACCATCGCACTTACCATCCTTGAGATTTTGCTCAACCACTTATACCCCCTCTTTGCGCACTCTTTAATCTCTCTTTTTTCCTGTGGTTTCTAACCCAACAGGCCTACTGTCCTCCTTTACATCATCAGAATGCTGATCAAGAGTCAGTTATGTTCTTTGACAGTCAAGGTACACCTGCCATGAAAATTTACAACCATTAGAGTCACTTCAAAATCCCACCTCTAGGGCCAGCCCGGTGCTGCACTGGATAGTGCGCCGCTTGGGAAGCGCGGCGGCGCTCCCGCCCGAGGGTTCGGATCCCACATACAGACCGGTTCCCGCTCACTGGCTGAGCGAGGCGCGGGAGCAACACCGAGGGTTGCAATCCCGTTGCCGGTCCCCGGTCCAGTATGGGGGCAACACTGAGGGTTGCGATCCGTTGCCGGACACGGAAAAAAAAAAAAAAAAAAAAAAAAAAAAAAAAAAAAA
>NW_007726698.1:206409-244749 GCF_000696425.1 Galeopterus variegatus | reverse complement strand
AAAAAAAAAAAAAAAAAAAAAAAAAAAAAAAAAAAAATCCCACCTCTACTCATTAACTCATAGCAGATATCTAACCCTCTACTTACCTGATAAAATGGGGACACCATTAGGAATGTACCCCCTTTACATTCCTTCCACCTATCTTGAAATGATCTCTACCAGGGCCTTACTCTATTAATTATCCCCATTCTCTTATTATTTTCACTATTCCTGTCCTTCTCCTTCAGCCTACCAGGTTAAGAGTACAGAATTTAGAAAAATGACCTCGGTTCAAATGCAGGCTCTTGTTATTCACTAGCTCTGTGATCTTGGGAAAGTTATTCAATCTGTCCTCAGTTCTCTCATCTGTAAAGCAGGATGTAAACAGTACCTCTACCACTGGATAAGGTACTTAGAGTTGCATATGGTATTTAGTAAGTGCTAAACAAATTTTATTTATTATTATTTCCATAGTAAAGTGTCTATCTCAGTTTGGGTTTCCCCAAAAGCAGACCATGATTCAAGGATTCAAGTGCAGTAGTTGTTTTGAAAGGTGATCCCCCAAAAAACATTAGTCAGGGAAATCAGAAGTGAAATAGGCAAGAGAAGGAATTAAGAAAAGGTGATTATTAAGCCAGTTACCCTGATGGGCAAGAAGAGCTTGATCCTACTAGAGAACTCTGGCAGATGACGTAGAACATAGCTCAGAGTTAGCTCAACTATAGGTGAGAAAAGGTATTTATTTACCAACACCCCATCCATCACTGGTTGAAAGTTTTTCTGAAGGCATTAACTCTCCAGCATTTCTGCCTTGCTCTGCACACAAACCATGCATGTTTCTTTTCAGGAAGAAAATCACAGACGTTTGCAGTAGACAGCATGGAGATGAATGCCAAAGCGATATAGCTAGGACACTAAGAACATCTGCTATGGTGTCTCTTACCCAAAAGATAAATTACTTCTTTGTCTCCTTCCTCAGGCTACCACTTCTTTCTTTCCTTTTAAACATTAACTTCTAAATACTCTACTTCCTTCTCCATCTAACCTCACTTTCCAACTGAAGTGTGACTTCTTCCTGCCTTCTGGAAAAAGGAGATGGGGAAGTGAATGGGTATTAGTCCATTATGATCTCTTAATGCTAACTTCAAGATCTCGTCTTAGACTTCTGTTTAACTGACCTACAGGAAAAGAGGCAATTTGTAAGTGACAGTACATTCACAAGCAGCCTTTGAATATACTGAACATAATGTATCCAAGACAGGATTGAGAGAATCCTAGCAACATACTTTTCAAAACACAGTCTAGATTTTAAGGGGACAGGTTTTACCTATAACCCACAGATCAGAAAGCCAAATGGAATTATGTAATATTTGAAATCACAAGAGAGAGATAACCACAGAAGAAAATTTAGAGAGAAAAATACCAAACACGTATTATTAAATTAGCTCCTCCTCCCTTCCTGTCTGATGAAAGGCATTATTATTTCTATACTTGAGATCCAGTCAACTGCTAAACTCGTCATTCCCTCTTCATCCCTCTAACACCAAAATGTATCTCATATCCGTTCTACTCCATCTATTCGCATTGCCTTTTCTGAGAGTTCTTTTCCACTTAGAACTACTGCGATTGCTTCCTTAAAGGTAGCCCTGCTTTGGAAATCTGCTCCTTTTCATTTATCCTCTACAGTGCTACTTGAGATATCTTCACAAATTGAAAGTTTATCACTACGTTGCCTAAACACCTATGATGGTTGCACACTGTTCTCAAAAAAGCAATATGCTGAACATAATAATCTGCTCCTAACATATTTTTCTAGTCTCATCTCCTACCTCTCTATTCTCCTTCATCCAGTTCCCCACATTTTAATTACTGACAATATTTGGGTTTTGCACTTTTATTTTACCCCTGAATTCACAATGTAGTTCCAGCAACTATTGCCATCTACCTCAAGGGTCAACAAACTGCAAAAACTAGCCTACCATCTATTTTTATAAATAAAGTTATATTGGAACATAGCCATGCTCATCTATTTACACTTTATGTTTGCTTTCTAGCTAAAAGAACAGAGTCGAATAGTTGTGACAGAGACTGTATGGTCCACAAAGTCTGAAGTACTTACCATTTGGTGGTATACACATGTCATATACATATATATGACATATACATGCATATGCCCTATACATACACATGTCATATACAAATATGTCATATACATATGGTCATATACACATATGACACCAAACAGTATCATATGTATATAATTGGATTCCCAGAAGGAAATAAAAGAAAGATTGGGTCTGAAATAATGTTTGAGAAAACAAAGGCCAATACTTGCCAAATTAAATAATAATATTATACAGATCTAAGACACCAGGCAGGATAAACACATATACACAAAAACATATTTAGGTACAGTATAGTCAAATTACTAAAAATCAAAGGTACAGAGAAAAATCTTAAAAGGTGCCATAAAAGAAGAGTTTTGGTTCCAGTATGGTGGAATAAACCAAAATATGGCCTATCTTCCCCACTGTTTTGAAAAGCAGATTGTGGAGGGGAGTCAAAATGTGGAAAAGTGGCCCACAGAAAAGTGAGTTTTCCAGCTTGGTTACTTTTTCTCATTTCTCTAATAGCTTTGCCCGCAGGCCAAAAAGCAACCACCGTACTATAGGGCGACAACCCAGAAGTTAAAATTCCAAAAGAAACCCTCTTTCTGGCCAGAGAAATTGGAAAAGGGGTTCCTGCACATTGGAGAATGTAGAGGAAATCCTGAAAAGTAGAAAGATACAGAAAAGGATCCCTTATCCTGTCTATAAACCCCCACAAGTCTGGGCTGACTCTGAAACTACACAAGTATGAGAAATCCACAACAGCGTAGCAAAGGTCCTAAGAATTGAACTGAGATTTGAACCACCACCCAGAGAAGGAAAGACAAAATTTGCTGTCTGAACCTAAATGGGTTCATAGTATGCTAAAAGAAACAACAGTAACAAAAAAATCAACATTTTCCAGAGAATTACAATAAGCCCAAGAGTTCACAAAACATAGCAACATTCATAATGTCCAAGATACCATACAAAATTCTCACAATGCAAAAAGTTAAAAAATGTTATCGATTTCAAGGGAAGAGACAATCAAAAGATCATCTGAGATGATCCAGATGTTGTAATTATCTAACAATGACGTTAAAGCAACTACTATAAACATGCTCCATCAAGTAAAGACAAAGACAATTGAATTGAATTGAAAGAAGTTCTCAGCAGAGAAAGAGAAATTATTTTTTAAAAAAGAATCACATGTAAATTTTAAAATTAAACAATACAATAATGTAAATAAGAAATTCACTGAATGGGCTCAATAAAAAAAAAAAATGGAGATGACAGAAAAAAATCTGAGAACTTGAAAACAGACCAATAAAAATTATCCAATTTGAAGAACAAAGAGAAAAAAGATTGGCAAACAGAAAACCAGTCAGAGACCTGTGGGATAATCTCAAGCATTTTAACATGGTTGTCATTGGAATCTTGCAAGGTAAGAAGAAAGAAATTAGCACAGAATGTTTTAAGAAACAATAGCAGAAAACATCCTACATTTGGCAAAAGACACAAATTTACAGATTCAAGAAGCTCAGCATTCTCCAAAGAGGATCAACTCAAAGAAAACAATGACTAGACATATTGAATTAAACTGCTAAAAAACCAAAAACAAAGAAAAAAATGCTTGAAAGTGGCTAGAGAAAAATGACATACTACATAGAGAGGAATAAGATTCAAATTACCAAAGATTTCTCATCAGATATCATAGAAGTGAAAAGGCAGTGGAACAGCATCATAAAAATGCTGAAAGGAATCAAGTCTATTCAGAATTGCATGTCCACCTAAAATATCCTTTAAGAATAAAAGCAAAATAAAAACATTCTCAGATAAAGAAAAACAAAGAGAGTTATCCCCAGCAGACTGCTCTACAAGAAATGCTTAAGTAAGCATTAGGCCAAAAGGAAATGCTGAATCTTCAGGTATGAAGGAAGAGCAACAGAAATAATAAATACATAGGTAAACATAAAATGTTACATTATTCCTTTAAGTTCTTTAAAATATGTATGATTATTGACAGCAAAAATTATAATATTCTATGGTTAGGTTTTCAAAGTATGTAGCCGTAATATATATATATATATATATATATATGACAACTATAACAAAGGTCAGTGGGGGAGGCGGAATAAAAGGATCTGTATGGTGGCAATGTTTGTTCTGTTTTAATGCAAGCAGTAATAATAATAACCCAAAGTAGTCCATGAAACGTTATGTATGCATAGTGTAATCCCTAGGGCATAAAAAATAATAACATTTGTAGAAAGAGTTATTAGCCAGAAAGGCTAATAGATAAACTAAAATGGAATACTAAAAAATAATCCAAAAGAAAGCAGAAAAAGAAGAACAAAAAAGAAATGGGAAAACAGAAGACAACAAAATGGTAGACCTAAAGCCAATCATATCAATAATTAATTACATTAAGTATTAGTAACCTACACTCCAATTAAAAGGCAAAGATTGAGAGAGTGAATTTTTTAAAAGGCAATATCCTATACATGCTGCCCACAGGAAAGAAACTTTAAATTTAAAAATACATTTAGGTCAAAAGTAAATAGGTAGGACAAAACTTAACATGCCAACAGTAAGCATAAGAAGTCTGGAGAGGCTGTGTTGCAACACAAAGAGTATTATTGGAGATAAAGAGAGATGTGTCACAATGAAATAATAATTATAAAACATCAGGAATTTTAAACAACTATAAATATATATGTATCTAATAGCAGAGCCTCAAAGTACATAAAGCAAAAATTGACAAAATGATTACATGTATCATGGAAAGTTTTTACTTGAACACCAAGGTTGGTACTGTCGCCCCTGAAGATTTTTATTTGTCTTCAGTGCAGATTTAAGTTCAGCATAATGAGTCCCAATTACAACACTCAGAGAGCGTATTCTCATCTTTAGTTTTAGTGATACCCATTCTAAGTCTTACTTGTGAAATTCCCTATTTCCATGTATGTTCAGGGCAAGTTTTTAAAGTAAACCTCAGTTTCTTGATCTGGGTGCATTGCAGTGACTATGTCACCATATTCACTCATGTTTTGATGTGTTTCTCACATGTATATTTTTTTTTTTTTTTTTTTTTTTTGTCCTTTTTGAGACCGGCCGCACTGCGCTCAGCCAGTTAGCGCACCAGCCATCCCTATATAGGATCCAAACCTGCGGCGGGAGTGCTCCTGCGCTCCCAGCGCCACACTCTCCCGGGAACGCCAAGGGCTCGGCCCAGAATGGAATATTTTTAACATCCCTCTATTAGCAAATGATAAAACTAGACAAAAAATAAATACAGACATAAAGTATCCAAACAACACTATCATCCAACTTTCACTAATTGACATTTATAGAACTCTACATCCAAAAATGGCAGCACACATTCTTTTGAAGTGCACATGGTATGATCACCAAGAAAGAACATATCCTGGGCAATATCTTAACAAATGTTAAAAGATCAAAATCATACAAAGTGTGCAATTAGAAAGTAATAATAATATATACATGAAAACACCAACTATCTGAATGTTAAATAAAATAATTCTAAATAATGCATGGGTCAAAGATAAAAACAGAAAAGGAAATTAGAAAATATTTTGAACAAAATAACAAATATACAGCAATCAGAAATTGAAGATACAACTAAACCAGTGCTTAGATGAAATGCATAGCTTTAAATACTTACATTAAAAGAAAAGAAAAATCTAAAATCAATGACCTAAGATTCCACCTAGAAGAAACTAGGAAAAAAATGGCCAGCTGCCAAAAAAAATAAACTAGGAAAAAAAAGCAAAGTAAACTAAAAATAAGTAGAAAGAAGTACAGCCTTCCCTTGGGATCCATGGGGGATTGGTTCCAGGACCTCCCACAGATACCAAAATCCATGTATGCTCAAGTCCCTGATATAATATGTTATATTATTTGCATATAACCTATGCATACCTCCCGTATACTTTAACTCATCTCTAGATTACTTATTGTACCTAATACAATGTAAATGCTATGTAAATAGTTCTTATACAGTATTGTTTAGAAAATAATGACAAGAAGAAAAAGTCTGTACATGTTAAGTAAAGATGCAAATTTTTTTTAATATTTCCAATTCGTGGTTGGTTAAATTCAAATGCAGAACCCATTGATACAGAGGGCCAACAGTAAATTATAATGATTAAAGTCAAAAAAAAATAGAAAACAGAGAAAATTAACAAGGCCAAAAGTTGGTTTTTTGAACTTACAAACAAAATTGACAAACCGCTAACTAGAATGATCAATTAAAAAAGAAAAAAACCCAATATGAAGAATCAAAAAGAGATATCAGAAATGAAAGAGGGGACATCACTAAAGACTCCATGAACATTAAAAGGATAATAAAAAAAATACTATAAACAACTCTATGTACACAAATTTGATAACCCAGATGAAGTAGACCAATTCCTTGAAAGACACAATCTGCTAAACTCACACAAGAACAAATAGACAATCTGAATTGGCCCATACGTATTAAAGAAATTGAATGAATCATGAATAACCTCCAAAACCAGAAAACCCAGAAAGTTTGCTGGTGAATTCTATCAAAATTAAATTAAATTCTTTTTAAGGAAGAAATTATACCAATTCTCTATAATCTCTGTCAGAGGATAGAAGTAGATGAAATACTTGCTAACTCATTCTATGAGGCCAGCTTTATCCTAATACCAAAACCAGACAAAGACATTGTAAGATAAGAAAACTACAAGCCAGTATCTCTCATGAATAAAGATGCAAAAAATCCTCAACAAATATTATCAAAATAAATCCAACAATGTATAAAAAAAATCATACACCGCAATGAAGTGAGATTTATTCCAGGTATGGAAGGCTATTTCTACATTTGAAGATCAACTAATGTAACCCATCACATCAATAGGCTAAAAAAAAGAAAAATCACACAATCATATCAATAGATGCAGAAAAAGCATTTGACAAAATCTGACACCCATTCATGATTTTAAAAAAAGAAAAAAAACTCAGCAAACTAGGAATTGAGAAAAACTGCCTCAACTTGATAAAGAATATCTACAAAAACCTTACTTTAAATATCACTAAGTATGATATTAACTTCATACTTAATGGTGAGAAACTAGAAGCTTTCTCACTAAGAAAACAAGGCAAGGATCAGGAACAAGGCAAGGATGTCCCCTCTCACCACACCTTATCAACATCATACTGAAAGTCTAAGTTAACACAATAAAACAAAAAGAGAAGATAAAATGTATACAGATTGGAAAGGAAGAAATAAACTGTCTGTCTGTAGATGACATGATCATCTATGTAGAAAATCTGAAAGACAAAGGTCTAGGGTGTGATCCCTGGACCAACCAGATGCCATAAAAAATAAAAAATAAAAAAATCCAAAAGAATCAACAAAAAGACTCCTGGAACTAAAAAGAGATTAAAGCAAGGTTGAATGATACAAGGTTAAAATATAAAGGTCATTCAGTTTAATATATAAAATATACAATTTAATATACAAAAACCAATACTAGCAATGAACAAGTATAATTTGAGATTATAAAAAAAAAATACCATTTATATTACCACTCCCCAAAATGATTAGATTTAGGTATAAATCTATCAAAATATGTACAAGATCTATATGAAGAAAAGTACAAAACTCTGATGAATGAAATCAAAGAATTAAGTAAATGGAGAAATAGTCCATGTTCATGGATCGTAAGACTCAATACTGTCAAGATGTCAGTCATTCCTAGCTTGATCTATACAATCCCAATAAAAATCTCAGCGAGTTATTTTATGGATGATGGAAAACTGATTCTACAATTTATATGCAGAGGCAAAAGACCTAGAATAGTCAACACAATACTGAAGGAGAAAAAAAAAGTTGAAGGACTGACACTACTCACCTTCAAGAGTAAAGCTACAGTAATTAAGACCATGTAATTGGCAAAAGAAGAGACTAATCAATCAATGGAAAAGAATACAAAACCCAGAAATAGACCACATAAATCCAGTCAACTGATATTTGACGAAGCAGCAAAGGGAATACAATGGAAGAAAAACAGCCTTTTTTTGTTTGTTTGTTTCAACAAATGGTGCTGAGACAACATGCAAACAAATGAATCTAGATACAGACCTTACACCCTTCACAAAAATTAACTCAAAATGGAAAACAGTTTTTACATGTAAAAAACAAAACTATGAAACTCCTAGAAGATAACACAGGAGAAAACCTAGATGACCTTTGATATGGCAATGACTTTTTAGATACAACACAATCCATTAAAGAAATTATTGATAAGCTGAACTTCATTAAAATATAAAACTTAGGCTCACAAAAGACAATGCCAAGAGAATGAGAAGACAAGACACTGATTGAAAGAAAATAACTGCAAACACCAGAACTCTTATCAGAACTATTATCTAAAGTACACCAAGAACTCTTAAAACTCAATAATAAGAAAACAAACAACCCAATTTAACAATGGGCTAAAAACATTAACAGATGCCTCATCAAAGATACACTGAAGGCAAGGAAACATATAAAAAGATACTCCATATCATATTTCATCAGGAAAATGCAAACTAAAACAACAATGAGATACCACTACACATGGATCACAATGGCCAAAATCCAGAACACTGACAACATCAAATGCTGGTGAGGATGTGGAGCAACAGGAACTCTCATTTGCTGCTGGTGGAAATGCAAAATGTACAGTCATTATGGAAGACAGTTTGGCAGGTTCCTACAAAGTTAAACATACTCTTGCTGTATGATCCAGCAACCATGCTTCTTGGTATTTACCCAATTGAACTGTAAACTACGTCCACATAAAAACCTGCACAAAGATGTTTACTGCAGCTTTATTCATAACTGCCAAAATGTGGAAGCAACCAACATGTCCTTCAGTAGGTGAATAGATAAATAAACTGTAGAACGTCCAGACAATGGGATATTATTCAACACTAAAAAGAAATGAACTATCAAGCCACAAAAGATAAGAAGGAACTTTAAATACATATTACTAAGTGAAAGAAGCCAATCTGAAAAGGCTACATACTGTATGAATCCAACTATATGACAGTATGGAAAAGACAAACCTATGGAAAGAGAAAAGAGACCAATCTTTGCCTACGGCAGAGGGGCAGGGGTTGGGAATGAACAGGTAGAGCACAGATGATTTTTAGTGTAGTAAAAATACTCTGTATGATACTATAATGATGGATATATGTCATTATACATTTGTCCAAATCCACAGAATGTACAACAGCAAAAATGAACCCTAATATAAACTATGGACTTTGAATGAGTATGATGTGTCAATGTAGGTTCATCAATTGTAACAAATCCGTGGGGGATGTTGATAATGGGGGAGGCTGTGCATGTGTGGAGACAGAAGGTATATAGGAAATCTCTGTACCTTTCTTTCAATTTTGCTATGAACTTAAAACTGCTCTAAAAAAATTAACTCTTTTAGAAAAAAAAGGAATTTTTACCACAGATCCTACAGACATTAAAGGATAATAAAAGAATGCTATGAACAACTTTATGCCAAAAACTTCAACAATTTAGATGAAATGGTCATATTTCTCCAAAAAAATACAAGTTACCTATATATATACTTGGTCTTCATCCTTGTCTCCTGACATACAATTAAAATCCTTAGACTCTCCAAAGTGATAAAAATCTTATATGCTAATGATAGCTGGCAGCCCCTATGTAGCTTCAAGATTGAGGCTGATCACAGGAAAGACCAAAGTAGGACTTTTATTCTCACCCCTCAACCTCCAGGGAGAGGAAAGGAGCTGAAAGTTAAGATGATCAACAGTGGCCAGTGATGTAATCAATCATGCCTATGTAATGAAACCTCCGTAAAAACCCAAGAGACCTGGGTTCGGAGAGCTTCCAGATAGCTGAACACGTGGAGGTACCCGGAGGGTGGCACGCCCAGGGAGGGCATGGAAGCTCCAGGCCTCTTCCCCCTCACCTCGCCCTGTGCATCTCTTCATCTGTATCCTTTGTAATATCCTTTATAATAAACTGGCAAATGTTAAGTACGTGTCTCCCTGAGTTCCGTGAGCCACTCAAATAAACTAATCAAACCATGGGAGGTGGTTGTGGGAACCCTGATTTATAGCTGGTTGGTCAGAAGTTCCAGAGGTCTGTACTTGCAACTGGCATCTGAAGTGGGGGGCAGTCTTGAGTACTAAGCCCTCAACCTGTGGGATCTGACGTTCTCTCCAGGTAGACAGTTTTCAGAATTGAATTGGGGGAAACCCCACTGGTGTCCACTAAAGAATGCTCCTTGCCAGCAGGGAGAAATCCCCACACATTTGATCACAGAAGTCTGTCTTCTATGTTAATGACTGTTGCTGAATAAGAGTACAGGAAAAACAGTTTGTGTGTGTTTTGTTTTTCCATTACATTACCAAAATTGACATAAGAAATAACAAAAAACCTAAATATCTCCATACCTATTAAAGAAATTAAATTTGTCAAAAATTTCCCCAAAAGAAAATTCCAGGACCAGATGGTACTGGAATTCTATCAAACCTTCAAGAAGAAATCACACCAATCTTATGCAAACTTTTTAAAAATACAGGAGATACAATTACTACCCAACTCATTTTATGACACAAGGGTAACTGTAATACTAAAACCTGAAAAAGACATTACCAAAAAAAAAAAGATTACAGACTAAAATTCCTCATCAATATAAACCCAAAAATTCTTAACAAAATATTAGCAAGTCAAATTTAACAACACATCCCATATAAGAAGGTTTCACCCCAAGAATGAAAGACTAATTTAACATTCAAAAATTAATATAATTCAATTTTCCTTTTATTCTCTTAATGTATGATCATTTCAATAGGTGCAGAAAAAGCATTTGAGAAAATTTGATACATATTTATGGTAAAAATTATCGGCAAAATAGGAATGGGAGAGAACTTGCTTAAATTGATAAAAGCCATCAAAATACCTACAGCTAACATCATACTCAATGATTAAAGACGAAAAAACTAATTTGTAATTGTTTCACCCTCAGAGTAGGAACAAGGAAGAATGCAGCTTTTCTATTGGAATAAAGAAGGTACCAAGGGGTGGGGGGTAGAAGGGGCTAGAGATCAGAAAGAAAAATATGATTATTTATAAAAAATTATTAAAATTAATAAACAAGTTTAGCGAGGTCACAGATAGAAGGTTAATATACAAAAGCAACTATATTATTATATATTAGTATGAAACAACTGAAAAATAGGGAAAAACAAGTTATAGTAGCACTAAAAACCATAAAACACTTCCATGTGGCTGTCTCCAAGGCTTTCTGCAGCCAAAGGCAATGCTCAAAGAGGAACTCAGGTGAGAGTCTTCAGCCAACAAAGGCCCTCAGCAGTTGGACAGGGCATCTGGTTTCCACACCACAACATACACTATCGTCCACCTACTGCACTATTAGGATTTACTTCCTTCAAGTAAGTTCTGGGAAAAGCTCCTCCAGAATTCTGGTTAGTGTCATTACCTAAAGAAACTTTTCAGAGAAAGGAAAGTGAGACAAACTACAGCCCCTGCCACTGTGCAAATGGTTTCAAAGCCAAAACTGATACTGACAACCTCTTCTCAACTAGCCATTGTAGATTCCCTCATTTTTGGCTAGCATTTCTGCTTGTCCAGGTGGCTGACCTCCTGGGGTGGTCACAAGGCCTTTCTCATGCCCATTTACCATCAACACTGGACAAGGAAGTACCAAGAGGCACCCAGTAGGTCACTAACATGCCAAACCTCCATGCTCCATTGTGTAATAGAACCTTACCTCCTCCAGATGAACAGACACATTAGCCCTGTTCTTGGAAAAGGAGCCCCAAGTCCCAGTGGCAGCTGTAGCTTAATGTATAACAAGATCCTTACAGTATCTTCTATTGGAAACGCTTCCTTTCTAAGAACCAGGATCTTTTAACCCATAGCGCTAAGGGCTACAGAAATGGGAAGCATAAATTCCCCAGTGGATCACTGAGAGTGATGCTAAGTGGAGCCACTCTTACTTCCATGTGTTCTTCATACTGGGAACACTGGAGAAGGATACCCCATCCTTGCAGTATCACCACTGGTTGTGCCACCAAAAGACTATCAAGTCAGCAGCTTAGGTAACTCATACCCAGAATATATATCAAATCCAGTCTGTTTACTAAACAGTTAGATCCAAATAAGTAATAAAAAATTTATGTCCTAACAGTTTAGTAGCCATTTGAGAAAATAATACGCATAACTTAAAAGAAAAAATATTTTTTGTTTTATTCTCAAATGACCACAATTATTCAATAACAGAACATATGCACCTGTTAGGAACTGCACAAAGTCTCAAACTTGGAATCAAATTGAACATGCCATCCTCCTTTCCTGTTCCACATTGATTTTTGTGCAGTGCTTGATGTGTATCACAGCAACTACAAAAATCCAACTTTATCCAACTTTACAAAGATATGACATCATCAAAAGGAATGTAACATTATCTTATGTCAAAACTGTGAACTACTTTAAGCTAGCAGTTTGTGACAGATGTTGCTGTGTTCCTTTGAAATTTGAAAATATTTCATTGTATTCCTGTGTGTCTGCTGTGGTACTCTGGAGTGCCTTGACACACAGTTTGAGAACCACTACGTGTGTATGTGCACACTCGTCCATATACATGTGTGCATACACATGCGTCCATACACGTGTGTAGGTGCAATCCTCCCAGCACTTCTCAGTAAGCTTTGTTGTGACTTAACTCTAGTTACTGGTTTGGTAATAGCAGGAGAGCAGAATAGACAGGGTAGAAGGGGCAGCATAGTCTTCTGCACCATCTTCAAGTAACTACCCTCTAGCCAGGAAAAGTAGGCCACTTCTGGCAGGCCCAGAGAATTCAGGGGAGTTTGCAGATTCAAGGTTTTCAGTACTTCAACTCAGATGTCCCATCCTAAAGGTCAGGGTTCCCATTCCTTCCCAACTAGAGCACTGACACTGGCATAGCAGACTTGCTGAGAATCCAACCCACCCTGGAGCTCTGCCACACTTAAAATTAAGTCTTGGGCTTAATCCTCAGCTGCTTCTTTCTTCCTACTGTAGAAGATATGTTCCTTTACATGCTGCTAAAGAAACCACCTTTCACATTTTGCCCCAATTATCTTCAGCCTTTCATCATCTTTCTCCAGTCTATCAATGTCACTCACCAACAGCCATCTGATTATATTGTCCGCATAATTAATAATTTCCTTAAACCTCTCAAAAGCCTAATTTGGCGTACCCACCAAGTCATTCCCTTCCATAGGAACTGCATTCCAATTTACCACCAGTGAAAGTTTTAACAGTTGCACAGCTACAGTACACACCAAGGGTTATCAGTATCAGTGCTCCATCTACCACCAGAATGGGATTCTCATTGCCAGCCAGCCAGAAGATAATCTAGCTCCAAAACCTCATTTTAAAGTCTACTTCCTCAGACCACTCCTGGCACTCTTGGGTAAAGTTCCCCAGGAAACAGACTCTGAAATAGAGATTTGCCCATCTCCATTTATTGGAGAAGTTTATTGGGGAGTGCGCTCTCTGAGTCAACAACTAGGGGGTGTGAAGGAAGTAGGACTCAGCAAAGGAAGGAGTTGAACTGCAATGCAGTCACAGGAAGTCCTCGGCCAGGTCCCGAGGGACTCAGCTGCAATCAGTTTTAGCTGCCAATATTCTCAACAGCTAGGGGAACATGTGCCTGAATAGGTAGATCTGGATCGCAAACCACAGCACCCACCACACAACCACTGGCCTATTACATCAATTTGGTTAATGAGGGGAGAGAATAAAGCATTTATTCTGCTTTCTTAGGAGGAATTACAGTTCATTGCCAGTTGATAAGGGAAAATTCTTCTTTGTAGAAGAGCACCAGCTAATAAATTAAAGAAGAATGACAGAATTATTTTAAAAAACCCATCATTTTGAAACCCCTAATGAAGTTACTGACGCAAAGGATTATCAAAGGATTCTAAAACTATTAGGTAAAAGATTTTCACAGTATTCCTAAGTTATTTCCTTGCGACTACTTCCTCATTACAAATGGAAAAAGCATCCATTTACACAGGAGAGATGTAGTGGGTACCCTCTTAACCCAAGTAATCAGACTTAGCATTATTAAATAGTGAGACAGGCTGACTACCTCTGGACAGGATACAATATGCAGTACTCAGCTTTATATACAAAATGTTCTTGCTAAAAAATGTCTAATCAAAACCTAATGTAGACTTAAGGCCTAACTGCCTTAAGCCCTTCCCATTTACAGGAAATAACGGGGATAGAAGAGAGAGAGATGAACAATATCTGCGGGGCCAGGGCCTGCCCTTAAGAAGCAGCCTAGGAAAGGTAAAATATTAGTGACATAAAACTGACCTGTGATGGCTAGGGGCTAGGTTACCAAGGCCTGAAAAAACTTTTTGAAATGATGGAAATGCTCTATACTCGACTGTGATGGTGGTTCCAAGAGTCTTCGAATGAACATTTAAAGAAGGTTAATTTTTTTTATGTAAATTAAACCTCAATTAACCTAAACTCTCCCTCAAAAACCTGAATGTTCAATGTTTTTAAGAAAAAAGCGAGACTATTCTGTTGATTTTTTAAACAAATATTTTTAAATGCAAAGAGTATTTTTAAATTAACATTTTTATTTTCTTTTTAAGCCCAGAGGCAAGATTTTTCTCTTCTCTTGAGCTGGGACACTAATTCATTTCACATTTCCACCCACTAGAATGCCAACAGAGCAGTTTTGCCTTAACGTGTGTTTATACATTATATACGAGGGTATTTCAAAAAATTCACGGAAAGATTCATATTGTCTTTTAATTCTATTTTTCCACAA
Organism: Galeopterus variegatus; assembly: GCF_000696425.1. NCBI lineage: Eukaryota > Metazoa > Chordata > Mammalia > Dermoptera > Cynocephalidae > Galeopterus > Galeopterus variegatus. The sequence continues at coordinate 229,805 of NW_007726698.1, read as the reverse complement.
ACTTTTTAAAGTGCCCTCATAGGATTCCACATATGTAACAGCTATATGAAGAAAATTACTACCTATCCAAATATACATATACATATACAGATTCAATCCCACATCTCTTCCTAACACACTTGTACGATAGCTCAAAACTGTCAGGATTTTATCCCTGTCTGCTGAATAAAATCCAAATTTTACCTTGTACTTCAAGATGCCCTACCCTCTGGCTAAAGCTTCCATCTCCAGAATGAATTCTTACCGTGACACCTGCATTCTAGCTCAGGTAGAATTCTTACCACTACCTACACATAAACGTGCTTTCTCACCTCTGCTCATGCTTTTGAGCTCACCCAGAATGCCATCCCTTTGTCATAATAGGTTATGCTTTCTTAGTCATTTCACTGAATACTTTTATAAGTATCTGCCTTTGTATCTTTCACCCCCAGATAGACAATAAACCCAAGTCCAGCATTTGCCTCTCATAAATCTTTACAGGGCCAATGGTTAGTGCCAAGGAATAATCCCCAAACATTTGTTGCATTAATTGACTATTTAACCTCTTACAACTGAAATCCCACACACCTGAAGGATGGACTCAAATACGATTTCCAGAAAGAAAGAGATAAAGCAGCTGAAGGAACTAAGTGGGTTTAGCTTACAGAAGAAAAGCAGTTCTCCATTCTGGTCACAATGTCCTCTATTGTTTCCATTAATGTTGTTCTACTACTTCACAACCCAGATACCCTGAACCCTTTCATCTACCAGTCTATCAGTTCCATCCTGGCATCACTTTCCTTTTTTACCATACGGTCAAACATTGTCACCAAAAGCCTTCAATTTCTATTTTTCCTTGACCTCCAGTCACACTTTAACCCTGCCTCAACTCAACTAGGAGTTTCTCCATTTCTCTTTTGAGTAGAAAAGCTTACAATACCACACTGATTGGAATTTTAAATGTGATTTTAATAAAAACAACCAACATTTAATGGGCACTTACCATGTGCAGGCACAATGTACTAAAGCCTTATAAGGCTACAAGAAATAGACAAAGAATATCTAATTAACTTGCCCAACTTAACACAGATAGAAAAAGGTAGAACTGAATTTAAACGAAGACATTCTGCCTCCAGAGACCTAAACATTGAGCCACCGTGCTATGGTGTTTCCCAAGTGCAAGGCTATACCACCATTCACACTCAGAACTGATCAAATATTCCTTTATTCATTTCCTGCCCAACCTCTTTCCCCAAGAGAATGTTCCAATTTTGATCACTCTCATTCATCCAAAAACAGTTATTCAGTTAATGAATAAATGAAAAAGTTGTTCCCACATTCAACAGTCATTGAGACCAAAAATAAAAGAGTAAAGCATGATCCATGCCTTCTCTTCAAGTCCCCTCACTCTCGGCAAAAAAACAAAAACATTAATGTTTAATAGCATTTAATGTGCCAAACACTTTCTATATTTTAATTCATTTAATCTACAAAACAATCCACATTATGATTATCCCCACTCTACATATAAGAAAACTGAGGCATAGAAGAACATAATGTACTCAAGGTTATACAATTAGCAAATGACAGAGCCAGGATTTAAAGCCAGTCTAACTTCAGAGTCCAAGATCTTAACCACTTTGTTAGAATGCCATCAGAATCACTGACTCCGTTAGGTTTGAATCCCTCAGTTTCTCTACCCTACACCTAAAGCATAAGCTATAGCAATTCATTCATTCGACACTGATAACTCACTTGCCACGTTTTAGTTTCTTGAACACAAGCTTGTTCCCACCTCAGGGCCTTTATAATTTCCTAAAACAATATCTAGATTTTCCTCCTCATCATTACATTTCAATTTAAATGCCAACTCCCAAAGAGACCTTTCCTGACCAAGTTACCTAAAATAGTCCCACTACAAATCACTCTATCACATGAAATCAGTTTTATTTCCTTCGTAGTTACTTATCACTAACTGAAATTATCAGTTGTCTATTTCTCCCACTAAAGTGGAAGTTCCAAGACAGTAGAGACCTTGTCTATCTAGTTCACTGCTATATCTTCATCTCCTACAACAGTGCCTGGCACACAGTAGGTACTCAATATTTACAGAATGAATGCCAAAAATTGTGCTAGACACTAAGATTATCCAAATGAACAGGATATGGTTCCTGACCTCAATGAAGTCCCAGTCATTATATTTACAAATACTTACCTCCTCCCCTTCCATATTAAAGGAAGACCAGCCTCCAACCTTTTTCAATGGCTAACCTCTCCACCTGTCATCTTAAACCTGTCCCTGAGATCACCATTTGACCTCTCCCTATCAATTATCCCCTCTCTCACTTCTTCACTCTCGCTCTCCACTTACCCTCCTGTATTTGAATATCCCACCTATCTTCCCATACTTGAACATCTTTCCTTCAACCCAGAATACCCCCCATGTTACACCAACACCTTCCAATCATTCCTTTCCACATCCCCCTACTATGACTGCTTCCTCAAAAGTTATCTGTCACCTGGAAGCTTATTCTTCAGCACTTCTGAAAATTTTCAGCCCACTTTCCTATGACCAGAGGTGCTAATGTCTCATGGGTCTCAATATCCCGATCTTTTTCTCAGTTTCTTCACTGTCTCCTTTCTCTCACACATTTAAACTTGATGTTCACTACAGTTTCATCCTCTATTTTTGCTCCATTTTCTTTCTCTGAATGATCTCATCATCTCTTCTAATTCAACTAGTGTTCCTATAATTATACCATTCATTCAGAGCCTAAATCCCAGCTCTACTTTGACCATCATCTTTAATAAGAAATGTGATTGAATTCTTAATCAAATCCTCAATAAAGAGTAGTTGCAGATTAAAACAGAAAAAAATAATGCAAACTGTAATAAACCTAAATCCCAGCTCTACTTTGACCATCATCTTTAATAAGAAATGTGATTGAATTCTTAATCAGATCCTCAATAAAGAGTAGTTGCAGATTAAAACAGAAAAAATAATGCAAACTGTAATAAACAATAATATTGTGAACAAGCATGAGCCAGCAATAACGTGTAATATAAGGCTGGTTTCCACGAGTATTTCTTGAAATACTTGAACTAATTCTTCATTACTTTTCATTGATAGTTTGTACAGGACTAAAAATCATTAACAAACTTTACATATATGATTAATCTATATTATTTTTGTCTAAAACTGTTAATACAGTTCTAAATACATAGAAATCATATTATTACACTAGTATAGTAGTAGAAAGCCAAAGCAGAAATATACCAGTCACAAATTATTGCATAAGTCTGGAAACAACATACAAAATAAAATTAAATTTTTTGAGAGGGGTTTGCAAAGATGTCCCATAATTTATAGTGCCATAATTTAGAGATTCACAGATCAAAATTATACCTAATTATCAGAGTAAACTGTCTAATGTGGTGTTGTGCTATTTTCAAAAACATCAGTACTCTTGTGCCATTCTGGCTTCAGTTCAGATTTCAAAGGGTAGTTATACACATTTATATCCATATGATAAAACCACTCTTGTGCCCAATCCTGTAAACAATCACAGACATGAGAAGACTGATTTACCCAGAAAAAGTATTAACAAAGCTCCATCTTTACAACACTTTCCAAAGGATTAGCCACAATACATACTGATAAATTACAAAAAACTGACTTACAGCCTAGCCTCTTTCATAATGGGGGAAAAAAAGACATCTGGTTATTGCCCAAAAAACTGCACATTCAGTAAATACAGTAAACTCTTTAATTGATTTATATCAAGCATAGTAATATTTTTCCTACTACGCTTTCCCCATGTATTGCAAGAAGCTGTGGGAAAAAAGATGAAGCCAACTCTCAATTACCACTATCAAAGCTGGTGAAACGAGTCAGTCACCATCCTTCAGGGTATGTAGCATGTAAGGGCATGGAAAAGAAAACAATAGGAGAGCCCTTAGCTAAAAAGGCACCCACATTTTAAGAAAAGGAAAATGAAAGTGATTTAACATCGGCATCAAAGAATCTGAAGGCGCGGCCAGCCTAACTAAAAGAGATCTAGGAGCTACTCAGATTTTTTAGGGGTAACAGTTTAACACTATACCAGCTGTCATAGTTGGAAGTTCTTCAGTTTTCCCTTTTTCTCAACAAAACCCCTTCTACTTTAAAGCCTATAGGTAACAGAGGAAATAGAACAGAAGATGAAGAGAAATGGCCGATGGGACATCTGGGACAGCAGAACACAAGAGCAGCTGCAACCACATTTCTAGTCGACGAAAAGGCCCAGTTATCAAAGTTCAGCTCTAATGACCTCTATAAGACTCCTTTCATATCTACATAAATCTCCATCTGCATCCCTTACTTATAAATCTCTTAAAATGAAACCTCATGTCTATACCACAGCCTCATTATCTAAAACTCATCCTACAAACATGACACTACCCTTAACCTACAGCATTGCTCCTTTAGTGAAAGGCAGATTTCTCTTAAGGTAGGTGGAAAGGGAAAGAAGGAATGTCATAGGGCGGGGGGCGAGGGGGAGATACATGCAAATAACATTGCGCAGACACTGGAAACACCACTTCCCTCCTTACTCTTGCAAAATCTCTTCGTGTATTACCCTCTTACCTCTGCCCATGCCTCCTCCTTCCTCAACAATACACACACGTGTCATAGCCAACCAGCACCATCACCTCTTCTAGTACCACACGCTACCATCCCATCCTCGCTAACCCCCACATACACAGACACACACAGTTAGAGCAGAAACTGCAGCCACCGCACCCTCCTTCTATCTGGATAAAGTGTTGGTACTAGCCAGCATCAAACGCTGACTGAAAGCTCAGTAAATACGTACGGAGACAGACAGACAGACACACACACACACAGGCGCACACGCGGCATGCAGCGCAAGGAAGGACACTGTGGAGACGCACCTGGAGGCCGGGTGTCCAGCGCTGCTGCCCCCCTGGTCCCTGTCACTGAGCGCAGCTGTATAAATCCTCCGGTAGCGGTCGGCCAGGGCCCGGCCTGACAGCAGCAGCTGGTAGTGACCCCGAGAGTCCGCGGCGGGCAGCACCAGACCCAGCCCCGGGGCAGCCACGGAGCCTTCGGGAACCGGCATGAACAGCGCCCCCGGCGCCGCAGAGGAAGAGATGGTGGCGGCTGAGAAGAATCCGTCCCCGCCGGGCCCCGAGGAGGAGGCGGCGGGGGAGGCAGTCGCTGCGCACATCATCATCCTCGCCGCCACCACCGCCGCCGCCGCCTCGTCCCCGCGGGCCGGGCGGGCAGACACGCGCGCGCACACACGGCCCTTTTCCAACGACGACGGCGCCGGCGTCGTCCTCTAGCTGCCGCAGAAGGGAGACTACAAAGACAACGACCTCCTTCTCCTCCTCCTCCTCCTCCCCCCCCTCGCGCAGCCCTCGCAACTACTGGGGCCGCTCATCTAACCCCGCCACCCCGGGAGTGTAAGGAGGAGGCGGTACCACCGCCGCCGCCGCCGCCGCCGCGGGAGGCAGTCGCGGCGCACATCATCATCCTCGCCGCCACCACCGCCGCCGCCGCCTCGTCCCCGCGGGCCGGGCGGGCAGACACGCGCGCGCACACACGGCCCTTTTCCAACGACGACGGCGCCGGCGTCGTCCTCTAGCTGCCGCAGAAGGGAGACTACAAAGACAACGACCTCCTTCTCCTCCTCCTCCTCCTCCCCCCCCTCGCGCAGCCCTCGCAACTACTGGGGCCGCTCATCTAACCCCGCCACCCCGGGAGTGTAAGGAGGAGGCGGTACCACCGCCGCCGCCGCCGCCGCCGCCGCCACCGCCTGGGCTACCCGCAATGGGAAGCTGCCGGCTGCACTGAGCATGCGCCACTCCTCACACATGCTCAGTAGTGACTCGAGCCCCTCTCCTCCCCCCCGCCTCTCCGCCACCACTCCCTCCGCCTCCGGGCTTTGGGTGTGTGGCGGTCGGGTCGTGCGGAATCTGAAGGGAATCCACTTCTCCAGTTTTTACTAGCAGCTTCAGGAAGAGTAAAGAAAGTCCCGCGGAGGCTGTAAGCTACAAGCGTTCGACTTCAGGTAAAGAGAGAACTAGAACCTTAAAGAAAAAAGGGAATGTGCCCGTCGCCAGTCCTCTTGCTACCTTTTCACCAAGTCTGTGCTGCCAACATGAAGATTTACTGTGAATAGTGCTGGTTAGTTCAGAATCCAAGGTAGAGAAAGCCATCCGAATGAGAAGTCCCTTTGGCGATCTTACTTTGGATTTTTTTGTCAGTAGGATTTGTCTGTTTAATATCTCTTTTGCTCACAAAGACAGGTAATAATCTAATACAGTATTTTTTCTGTGAAAGCGGAGTTAACAGATAGGCTACTGTTAACAAGTCAGTCAATCCCAAATTCTTGTTCTCAAATTTACATCAAAGCTAAATCTGAATGCAATAATATTTTTCTTAAATAATCTTCTGTTGACTTCCCACTCACCTTAAGGGTGCACTTTTATCTCTTGACAGTGGTCACTTAATGGCTTATCTTTTTCTGCCCAGATTTACCTGAAGATAATTCTTGAGTATGACCTGAAACGATAATTGTGACTAAGACTGTGTAATACCTGAAAATGTCAGCTTTACCAAAGATCTTAATCATTTTTATCATTTTTTAAAAATGTAACATTTGCTGAGTCCTCTATTCCAAGCTATTCTAATAACACCATCTAAGTAAATGCTGTAGAAACATGTGCCGGTGTACCCTGATTCCTATTAAGTTTTATCCTTTTGACTCTCAATTTGAAGAGTTTGCTTAATTTGTTACTCCTAACAAAATCATTTCTAAGTCCTATCATTCCAATACTATACAAGTATCTTTTGTCTACTCACTAGTTCTAATATCTGTCTTTTCCTAAAATGGCCTTTTTAAAAAAATAATTTTTTAAAGGAAGTCTTACTTAATGTTTGAGAAGTACAAACAAGGAGTGGAAAAGTAAATTAATTCTAGCTTTAGAGGTGGAAGAGGGCTGAAAGGAGGGCATTTTATCTGGAGCTTTAAATGATAGATGGATGTCATTTAGATGTCTTTTTAAAAGAGCTAGAAATGGGATAATGAAAGCATAGGAACAAAGGACAGACATGGGGAATTATAGTATTTTAGTACTATGATTAGTTCTGTGAAGTAAGTTTTGCACTTGTCTCGTTTCCTCAACTATCTTATAAAGTTCCTTGGGAGCTTCTTGTTTATTTTTGTCTTCCTCAGCCCCTAGTCTGAACTTTGCCGTAGCAGGTATCCAATAAGTATTTGTTAGGCTAAACTTTTGTCCTAATGCTTCAACACAGAAATCCTCAGTGTTGAGCAGGAAGCCCCACACCTACCTCCACCCTGGAGTGAGAGCCAAGACCCTGGGTCTTCAAAAAGTTTGTGGAAAGATTTGTATTATCTTTTAGTTCCTTTTTTCTATGACCTTTTTGAAGTACCCTCGTCCACTGGTGTAGAGGCAGTTAAATTCGAAGAGTGGAGTTAAAAGCCTGACAGGTTGGCACTGCAAGAGCGCGTTATTGCTGCAAGAGCCAACAGGGTAGCTAAAAGACTCTGAAATCAGATAGCCCTGGATTTGAATCCTGACTCTGCTACTCAATACTTGCATGTCTTAGGGCAAGTTTCCTCTTCTGAATAATGCTCAAAATAATACCTATTACATGCGATTGAGAAAGGACTGAAACCATCCAGGATGGCTACCTTGGCACGTGGCTTTCATACATGGTAACACACTAAACAAAACACAGTAGACCTTTCCATAGGGTGGGAATGGTGTCTTTGTTCACTCATTACATTCCCAGCTCCTAGCACAGGGTCTAGCCCTAAAGCAGGAATGAAATAGATATTGGTTGAATGAATGAATGTAACCTGCACAGAGAAACATTTCCAGAACAGGCTTAGGTGGTGGCATGTGCAGTCATTGCCCATTTAGAGTTTCTAGTGGACACTGACCCGTGCGGCTTCACTGGTCTCCGGGCTCCTCCCACCGCTTCCTTAATTTCTCTTCAGTCCTCACAGTACTCTTCTATTCCAGACAGGCCCCTTCCAGAGCCTCCTGGGTGCACACAAAACCCGGTAACTGGATAATTTCCTGAGAAACCCGATGTCATTGAGCGACGCGACTAGGCGTGCGCAGAGTCGCACACATGCTCACTTAGGTAACCGAGGGTGGCGTTTCTGTTGCGGTTGGCAGCGTTTCCTTCCACGGCAGCGGCAGCGGTCGCTGTACTCTAAATTGATAGCCAATGCAGCGTTTTTCCTCCTGCTCCTCTTCCTGCCTCCGCACTGTGCGCACCCCGGGTCCCTGCCACAGCCACGGCCACCGCCGTGGCAGCTGGGCACTTTAGAAGGCTCCCCTGGGTTGGTGGGGAATGGGGCACGTGCCCCAGAGAAGGGCGTTCGGAGTCACCCTTAATTCCACTGTCAAGGGGACGTGAAGGGAAGGGTAGTCCCCAGGGCAAGTCGCGAGGGTCACCTGCACCGTCGCTGCAGATCGGAGGTGTAGGTTTCTCGAAATATGCGAAGCAAGTGTCCCCTCCCGCCACTCCTGCGAGCACTACTACTGAGTGCCTCACGCAGCCCGTGTTGTGGGGTGGAAGGGGACCGCTTGTTACTCAAGGAACTATACAGAATGAAAGCAGAGGCTTGGCTTGGCTTTTTCCAGCCCCACTGAGCGCGGATCCAGGGCTTTCTGCGCTGCCATCTTAGCTCCATGCTCGGGCTGGGCTGGGCGTGCGTGGGCGTTTGTGGCAGGAGCCGGGGCGGGGGCGCGGGGCGTGCGGGCGGGCGGTGTCGGAATAGGCGAGCAGCTCACCAGCCTTCGCCCTCAAAGAACCGCATGCAACTAGGACAGGTCCTGCCTGTGCCCGTTTTATTGTGGACGTAGCATTTTCCCGTCTTTGTGGGTTGATAACGCTCGTTTCTCAAGACTCTCTCGTCTGTGACCATAAAATAAGACCATGGCTTCATCTTTCACATTTAGGATCATAGATTTTGTCGTTCTTTTCCACTTGACGTTGCAAACATGGACCACAATTTTTTGAACTCATTACATTTACATTTTTTCTCCTCTGTATCTTTAAAGTTTTTTTTTTTTTTCGAGGAAGCCACCAGTGCTGATGTAGTAAATAACACAGCAGGAACCATAATATGTATGCAAGAGGACACATGTTGTTAGTTTCATTTAAAAGGTTAATATTGTGCTAAGGTTACAAGAGTACAAACACAGGAAACATACATATTATCAGGCAAATCAAGACTGCTGAAATGCTGTGGTCAAGTGCAGAGTCTTCAGTTTGTTTCCCGGATTTGTACAATAATGTATTGGAGCATTTGAAAACAAAATTGGTATCTGAGAACATTTTAAAACACACTTGGTAGCTGAGAACAATTGAGGTGGGGGGGGGGATGCTCAGGCTTGAATAGTGAAGAAATGCTTCACTCTTCAGTCACCTTTGCTTTGAGGGTCACAGGATTCTGCATTCTTAACAAATATGATGATATTGCAGTTTAAAATAAAATATATTTCAAATAATATACTCCAAACAGAAGAGAAAAATTCAACATGGCAATTAAAATTCTTTTAAACATAAATTACACATTGGATCCCATAGCTATCTTGACCTCTTCCTTTAAACAACTATATTTTTAGGGCCTTGGACTATTCAATAATCTGTAGGCATGAAGAATTAATGCTTTTTCCTTTTTATTCATTAGTTTTAAAAGATGCCAATTATATGACCAAGTTTTCCTACAAATAAAAAATTTAGGTTCTAGGGGGACTGAGTTATAGATTGACATTTTCATCTCTGAAAAATTATTCTAGAATATTATTAGCGAGTGACTATATGCTTTGAAGTATGTGAATTCAATAATATATATTTGAATGCAAATCGAACATTTTTTTTTAAATGTCATCATTATGATGCATTTAGACCAGAGGATGTGTTCACAACTGATACAGGAAGTCATATAAAGTATAACTCGCTTAAAGAGAGAAATAAAAGAACCAGTTTTTCAACCTTAAAAACTTCGGTATAGTTTATGAATTAGTATTGGTCTTTATTATTAAGTTTTAATAATTTAAATCATATATTCTCAAACACTAAAGGATCATTGAAATTCTCATATAGAATAAGAGTTTTATCATATCAAAGTTTCCTTGAGATATACTTAATAGGATTATTGAGAAATTCAGATATCCAGATATATCTGAATGGCTCTAAACTGATTATACTAAGCATGGTCTTTTTTGAAAAAGACATTTCACCTCTTTCAGGCTGTTTTCTCATTAGTAAAGAAGGTAATAATAGCATCTACTTCATTAGATTCTTTGAAGTATAAATTAAATATGTAACATGAGAGTGCTTCAAGAGTTCATGGAAAAATTTATCTTTTAATTCTTTTTTTTCAGAAACTTTTTGAAGTACGCTTGCATGTATGAAGAAGTACTTATTTAGTATATTACAAGGCAGGCAATAGCTGTTATTAATATCACATAATATATTAATGGTCTCTTATTTGAGATGTGTCCCAATCTTGTGCTAAAGGAAGTCAGTTATACAGTTTGAGTTTTATAGACTTGGATTTAGATGTTGTTTTTTTGTTGTGGTTTTTTCTTAACAAAGAGTCCTATCCACAAATACAGATTTACTGTATCTTGACATGACAAGAAGAATAGAATCCAAACACAATGCTTGTTTCCCTAGAACACCTGCTCTTAGATAATTTGTTTATTCACAGAACACGTTGCTTACCTTCATAAATTCAGTGAGTTTTTGGAATTTTAACCGATAGCTACATTTTGACATGTAATAGTCAAGACAGATTATAATTTCTTCTCAAATGGCTAGTAGCTATGGTACACATCTAGATTCAAAAATTATAAATCATCCATAGCTCACATTTTCTGTTAATTAATATGTAATTAACATCTAAATCTTTGCCTTGCCTAGTTTGACTTCCTGTTCTCATAACATTTTTACTTTTATATTTTGAAAGTAAAAATGATTCCGTTTACTAGTTCTTCATAAGTTCTTAAAAATATTTTGCCCCTTTTTTGATATCAGGTCTGGTTCACCTTCAAACTTGGCCAGAAGCTACTGAAAAACTTTTTAGAACATATAATTTATGAAATATATTTCACATTCTTCCTAAATTAATTTGTGGTAAGTGACAGTATTTTGTAGTTTAGACAAAATAATCTTATCTATATGAAGTTAAATGTTGGGAACTGAATTAATTACTAGTCTATGTTGTAGATTGAAGCAATACTGCTTGCAGGGAAAAACTGTGGCATTCTTACAGGTATTTCTAAGGTCTACCTCTACATGCTGGTGGAATGGTGTGCCAATAATTTGTTTATTTGTTCTTGAGTTCATTCTTCTCCATTCCTCTGCTCTGCTCTGTACAGCAGAGGAATGACCCCTGCAAATTACTTTTTCCAGGCCTCCCTTGCCAGCTAAGTTCAAGTTAGATTCAATTGGTGGAGGGAGATGATGACTGGAAAATGGGTGAAGGGAAAATCTATCCCCTCCTCCCCACTCCACCCCCTCACACCCCGCCTTAGGCAGGATCTCTTATGTGGTTCCAGCTCCTGCTGAACAGCTTCTCCTCCCACGGTTCAGCTCCAACCAGGTAACTTCTTCTGATGACTGGAAAATGGGTGAAGGGAAAATCTATCCCCTCCTCCCCACTCCACCCCCTCACATCCCGCCTTAGGCAGGATCTCTTATGTGGTTCCAGCTCCTGCTGAACAGCTTCTCCTCCCACGGTTCAGCTCCAACCAGGTAACTTCTTCTTGTGGAACCAGTTCTCACTGAGCAGCCCCAGCTCCTGGAATCTGGTAACAGTATTTCCTCTATGGTCACTACAGCCCTAGGGATTGTAGTGGCTTCATGCTGATATTAATCCCTGAGACGTCTGTGTCCCTTGTTTGGCTTTTCAGTTCCTTCAATACCACTGCAGTTAGTTCCCCATTTTCACTTCACTCTCTCAATAACCTGGCGTGCACTTGTCTGTTTTCCTGATTGGATCCTGAATGATACAGATGGTCTTCCATCCAAATAATAAATCTAATTTGGTTTCTTGGCCAAATGATGGCAACTTTATCACCTTTTATCTGGTCTTTGAAGCTTGTAGATCTGACTTCAATCAACAAAAAAGAGACCTACTTTGAAAACAATATTGGTTGGCTAACCCATACCCATTGTAAACTGCATTCTTCCTTACCTGCCTCTACTCTAGAGAATGGAAAAAGTGAAATATTTTCTGTATGAGCCTCTCCTCATCTAGGGTTGGCTTTGTGGAACAATTCAGAACAGCAAGATGAGGGAAAATCTGCTAGTGCTACTTCTCTCTCTCTCTCTCCCTTTCTTTCCACCTCAAAGATGAACAGGATGGCTGACATTTGTAGCTCTGAGACAGGAAGCTTGAGCTAAAGGCCAAAAGCATTACTGATATTGACCCTGACATTGTGGAACTACTGAACAAAGTTTCAAACTTATTTTTACACAAGAAAAAAAAATCTGAATTGTCTCGGCTACTGTTAATGAAGTACTCTGTTACTTGTAGCTAGAATATTCCTACCCTATACATTAACTCCAGCATCGTGTCAGAGTGCATTCCCTACCCAGCTAACAGTCTATCAGTAGTCTATCTGGAAAAAAAAAAAAAAAAGAAATTATGGAAAATAATTAAAAGCATAGACATCCATTCATTCTCCTGGGTCCTAAATTTTCTTCCTTTAATCAAGTCAAAACATCAGAAAGTTCACTAAAGTGTATTTTATATTAGGCCTTCAGATTTTATTAAAGATTACTACAGTGGTGTGCCTCCCAGACACCCCTTCCTGGCCTGAAGCACTTATTCCCCCAGGTGCTGGGATTGTTGGCTACTGGCTGCTAACAGATAAACCCCTTCCCATAAATAGCCCTTGGCCTTAGGGTGCTGTCTCTCCTAACATTATAACCCTTCCCCATGGGGAGCCCATATCAAATAACTGGTCAATGCAGTGTACAAAAACCTGTCACCCTGACCTTGATTCAGGATGATTTTGAAGAGCCATCCACCTCCTGGAACTCTCTGTGGAATTAGCTAAGGCCTTTGTTGCAGTTACATTGCAGTTCAATTTCTCTCCCTCTCTTAACCAATCCTGCTTTCCTCACTAATTCACAAGTAGTATTGTTGAAAGTACTCCACAATAAATTTCCTGCTTGCAGGAATCCATTTCTAGTCTGTTTCCCAGAGAACTCAACATAAGTCCATTGGTATGAGGAATGGACTCAAGAAACAGACTCTAAAGTGGGATTTTGGAGCTGAATCATATACTGGTCCGGTGGCAATGAGAACCCCATCTGTAATGGAAAGTTTCTAAAGTGACCCCCATAATCTCCATCTTCTAATATCTCTTCCCCTTGTGAATAGGACCTGCAAATTCTTCCTAATCAAGAGAATATGGCAAAAGTGACAGGATGTGCATGATTATACTTACATGATTAAGTTACATACTATTCAAACTCCCATCTTGCTGGGAACCTCTCTCCCCCGCTGGCTTTGAGGAAGCAAGTTGCCAGATTGAGAGCAACCGTGTGGAGAAGTCTGTGTGACAAGGAGCCAATGGTAGCCTCTGGCCAACAGCCAACAAGGAACTGAGTCCCTCAGCCCGGCAGCTTGCAAGGAATTGAATTCTTCCAAACACCATGTGAGTTTGAAAATGGTTGTTTCCCTGAGTCTCAGGTGAGACAGCAGCCCCAGCTGACTTCTTGATTATAGCCTTCCAGAGGCATGTTAATGGACCTATGGGAGTGGGCACGAAGTGTGACTGTCTTTGAATCACATGGTGATGTCCATCAGAGAACATCTCATTTGGAAAAGACAGTAAACAACCATGTATACAGGATGATTCCACCAGTTAGTATCAACTAGCCTCTGTTTTTCTCCACCCAATGGTGGCACAAAAGGCTCACAAATGGAGTAGCCATGGTACAGAGATAGTGTGTACACGTGGTGGCAAGGACGAAGGTTATGCATGAAACTTGCAGCGACGGCTGTACTGAACAATGCTGATCTAGTTATAGCTACTGCCAAATGTACAACCTGCCAGCAAAATGGACCAACACTAAGCCCTTAATACAGCATGATCCCTCAAGGAGACCAACCAACTGCTTGCTGGATAGTTGACTACATTTTACCCTGGGAAGGTCAGTGATTCAATTTGACTGAAGCGGATACATACTCTGGTTTGGCTTTGCCTTCCCTGCCCACAGAGCATTCATTGGTCAGCACCACTATCTGAAGACTCACACAGATATGAGATCCCAAAAAACATTGTCTCCATCAAAGGTAAACAATGTGTGACGTGGACACATGTCTGTGGTAGGCTGCATATTGACCTTCCAAATATGTCCATGTTATAATCCTCAGAACCTGTGAATATGTTACCTTTCATGGCATAAGGGACTTTGCAGATGTGATTAAGTTAAGGATAATCAGATGGGGAGATTATCCTGGATTATCCAGGCAGCTCCAATGTAATCACAAGAGTTCTTATAAGAGGGAGGGAGAAGGGTGAGGGTGAGAGATGGTAACGTAACTATGGAAGCAGAGTCAGAGAAGAAGATGTGATGACAGAAGTGGAGGCGAAAGAGAAATACAGGTGGCCTCTGGAATCTGGAAAAGGCTAGGAGATGATTTCTCCCCCTGGAGCCTCCTAGAAGAAATGTAGCCCTGCTAACACCTTGATTTTAGGGCTTCTGACCACCACAAATGTAAGATAGTAACTTTGTTTTGTTTTAACCCAGTAAATTTGTTAATAGCAGCAATAGGAAACGAATAAAATGTCCATTGGATCCACTTATCTTACCACATAAAATGCCACCCAGAACCTGCTGTTGATAAAATGATGCCATCATTTTTGGAAGGTGGGATTGGGGCACAGCTACACATAGTACACTTTAACAACTATTATATGATGCTGTGTTCCTAACAGGATATATGAGTTCAGGAACCCAGAATGGAAGTGGTAGTGGCCCAACTCCCAGAGACTCCTTAGAGAATTTGTGCTTTCTGTCCTGCTCGGGCTCTGGTTCCACCAGAGGACCCAGTAAGAGCCTCGTTGAACTTTAAATTATGGTTGCTTTCAGTAACTTCAGGCTCCTCAGTTCAAGTGACCAGCAGACAAAGAAAGGATTCTGTATACTGGCAGGAGTAATTGACAGCTATCATCATGAGTAGATAGGATTGTTGTTACATCTGGGAGCAGAGAAGAATATGTACAGCACTTAGGTGGTTTGTGGCTGTGTCTCTTGGTACTTTTTACTCAATTTTGATGGTAAATGGACAAGATGGACAAGTACAGTCTTCATGGCCTGAGAAGGACATGGTGACCAGGAGCTCAGATCTCTCAGGAATGAGAGTATGGGTGATCCTGCTAGGTAAGCTACCTAGACAAGTGAAGGTTCTAGCTAAAGGTGAAGGTAATACAGTGCAGGTGTGAAGAAGAGGCATTAAGAGTTTCATTTGTAGCATTGAAACCAGATCCAGCAATAAGAGCTTTAGTTCATCCCACTTATCTTCCTCTTTTAGGTTTCTAGAGGAAAAAGACTACTCAGAATCCTAGACATGGGGTGAACTCTCTAGAGAGGCAAGTGGGTCTGACCGGTGCTAGGGGTGGACTGTAATGGATTCTGTAGCACATTTTCCAGATTGCTCCTTTAGGATTGAATTACTTATTCCCAGCTGTCACAAGTGTTCACTGCTGACAGCTCACAGCTGAGCCCTTCTCTAAGAATTGTCCTCAGCTGACAGTTGCTGCCTGGCCCACAGTTATGTCACCTCCCTGAGGACCAGTCTGCTTCAAGTGACTTAACATTGCAGTGGTACAAAGGCCTAGCCCCATTGCCTTAATTTTGGGACAGTGCTCTTCCCATTGGGTCTTCCCAATTCCAGAGCTCCCTGTGGGTTTAGCTGATGCCTCTTTTTAATCGATCCTCAGTTCAACTTCTCCCTCTGCTTTCCTCACCTCTTCACCAGTTTTATTTTTAAGTGTACTCCCTAATAAACTTACTAGGTTTTTACTTGAGAGCTGGTTTCCTGGGGAACTTAAAATAAGACAATTATTATGATTAAAAGACATAAAATTCATCATCGCATTTGCTTAAAATATTGAAGACACTATTTATGATATGCCATGTTCCAAATTTCTTACCTGAAAATTGTATTTTACAATTAACTACTCAGAAAAACATTGTTTTCCCTAAAACCTGTTCTTTTCCTTTTTATTAATAAAACATTACATGATTTTTCATGGTTCTCTTTACATTTGGCTACTGAAAAATAGTCATTTTGGTATTTTTTTGTAGTCCTTTCCCTCCTGAGTTCTGGGGGGGAAATTATAAAAAGGTTTATAGTAAATGGAAGCAGAAATATCATCTTTATTACAGTAATGGTTAAGTGGGAGGGCAGAGCTAATTGTAAAGGCAAGGGAGCTCTTTCCTCTGAACCCCAAATATAAGCAATTTTATCCATCTGCTCACTTTAGTCTTGGCAGGGTAGTCCTCCCTATACAGCTGGGAAAAGATTGTGTGCTCCCTACTGGCACCTAACTCCCAGCTGAATGAAAAGAGAAAGGCGCTAGGCTATAGACGCCTTATTTCTCCTTCCTAACTCAACAGTGAGGTAAATTACTGTACCTTCCTATCCATCCATCTTTTGTCATCATTGGTCACCCTGATGATAGAATGTAGCGGGACTCCATGAACAGAGGACCCCAGTTAGGCACTTACTGCTGCAATTCAGCCTGACCCATCGAGGGCCTCAACTAAGGCAGCCGGCATAGCAAAGAGAGGGCTTTTTAAGAGGTAGAATGCACAGGGATTAGTGACTAATCTAATGTGGAGTACGAGAAATGGAGGATCCTATTATGACCCAGATTGGGGGTGGATAACAGTTTCATTGAAATGGGGAACTTAAGAAAAGGAGGCTGTTTTAGGATGGGAGGTGGAGAGTGCTGTTTATCTTCTCTAACTTGTTTCCTGGCCTGAAAAGAATATGAGAAAATGCTGATTTTGGCTCACTCCAACCTATTCTCCACACTCTTATCATCTTTTAAAACCATACCATATGCAATGAAATATTATTTGGCAATAAAAAGGAATGTGCACTACAACATGGATAAACCTAAGGGAAAAAAGCCAGACACAAGAGGCCACATATTGTATAGTTGCAGTTATATAAAACATCCAGAATAGATAAATCCATCGAAAAAGATTGGTGGTTGCCAGTGGCCGGGGGGAGAGGAGGATGGGGAGTGACTGCTGAATGGGTAGATTTGTGTGGGGTAAGGAGGAGAATGATGAAAATGTTCTAGAATTACTGTGGATGATTGCACAACAGGTTGGATGTACTAAAAAACACTGAACTGTACTTTTTTCTTTTTTTTTTGGTGACCGGCTGGTCAGGGGATCTGAACCCTTGACCTTGGTGTTCTCAGTACCACGCTCTACAAAGTGAGCTAACCGGCCAGCCTATATAATACACTCTGAAGGGATGAATTTTGTGTATGTGTTTTAAAATCTGCTTAAAATCCTTCATGATTTTGTATTAGTCGGGGTAACTAAAGCTAGTTGCCAAAATAGACAAACCTGTGAGCTGCTCATTCTCTTTTCCCCACAGAGCCACTCTCTTCCATTCAGTGACCTGCCTTGCGCCCCAGGAGGCTGTGTCCTGTGCCCTGCCTCACCTGGGCTCCCTTGAGGCTGCATTCTGTTTGGGTTTAGCCAATGGCAATGCCCTCTCCAGGGACTGAAGGGCAGGAGAAGAGGCAGGCCAGGGTATTTCTTCCCAGCCGTCCCTTTGTTTGGGAGCCTTTGGTAGTGACTAGAGCTCCTTCTGGGCAACTCCTCCTCCTTGGCTCTGCTATCAGGGCTTTTACAACTCTATTTCCTTTTTTTTGCCCCTTCAGTCCTAGAGGTGGTAGCAGCTTCCTGCCTCCCATGTTTCTTTCTTACCCTGTCCACACCTCTGAAACGAGTGCCTTCCTTAAAGTCTATTCATTTGAATCGTCTGGGGGCAATTTGTTTCCCGACAGAATTCACACCGATACACCCCAAATCTCAGTGACTTAACACAATCCAAAATTAGTTCTCACACATCACAGTCTGATACAGCTCAGGTAGCCCTCTTTATTCTTGGAGGTTTGCCATCTGGAATACGGGACCTCCAACTTGAGGCAGTGGAAGAGTGAGTTGGAAGATTGCATGGCATACTTTTGAGAGCCAGGCCTGGAAGTGGGTTACATCACTTTCACCCTCACTCCTTGGCCTGAACAAGTCACAGTTCCCAAGCTAACTGCAAGAGAGGTTGCAGAATGATGTGGCAAACTGATGACATTGACTCTGGCTATGAAATTGCTTTCAGGTTTTAATGAACTAAAAGGCACATCACCATCTGGCCCCAGCCCACCTTGCTATCTTTATGGCTGCTAGTGCCCCATATTGTTTCCATTCTCCCTCTTTTCCACCCAGATAATTTTTGTATTTACTTCAAAACTCAGCTCAGTAATTAACTCTTCCAGGAAACTTATCCTGACCAACCCTTCCCAAGGCTGATTTAACTACTGGTTCTCTGTGCTACAATAGTCCCAGGAAAACATCTCCATCATAACATTTATTGTTTTGTGTTATAATTTCATTCCTTACTTTATCTTGTCAATTGAACTGTGAGTTTCTTAGGGCACGGACTATATTTCATTTCTCCCTTTTCCTGTACTTACCACCATAATCACGATCTAAATAATTATTTTAGTCAGTGGTTCTTAGGAGAGTTAGTACCACTTAGAGAGCATTTTGGAAATTTATAGAGATGTTTTTGGTTGTCATCATAACCAGAAAACACTACTGACATTTAAGGTAGGGGCTAGAGGTGATAAACATCCTGCACTAAATGGGACAGTACCTCATGATGAACAACTATACCCCACCCTGCAAGACTTTCAAATGTCCCACTATATTTTCAAATAGATGAAAAACCTGTTTATATCTGTCTGAAACTACACTCCAATTCAGTTTAACATATAAATGCTGTTTTGGTTGTCTATATAACCCAAAACTTAGGTGCTTAAAACAATAGAAGATTGTTATCTCTCTAGACCCTGTGGGATGACTGCTCAGCTGGGCAGTTCTGTTCCATGTGACTGGCACTGTAGTCAGCTGGGGGCTCAACATGGCTCACTCACAGGACGGGCACTTGGGTCTGGAGCTGTCAATCAGAGCACCTCGGACCCCGTTAACGTGGCCTCTCCACATGGCTTGGGCTTCTCATAACAAAGTAACTGGGTTCCCAGGGGTGGCAAGTGAAGCTTCTAGTTCTCTTCAGGATTGGGGTCAGAAGTCCCAGAACAGCACTTTGCCTGCTTTCTATTGGTCAAGGCCAGGCTCAAAGCAGGCCCAGACTTACAGTGAGAACAAGAAAACTCTGCATCTTGATATGAGAGGCATCTTTCCTGTACAGGGAGGAGAGGAATTATTGAGGGCTGTCTTTGGAGACTAGCTACCTCACTCAGACCTGAGCATCACTCGGACACTAAGTGATTTTTATCTAATTGTAAGAATTTTCCAGAAATATAGCAGAGGTATAAACCAAGAGAAATTTGACCTTTGTTTTGTTTGGAATTTTATTGTATTTGAGTGACCAATATAACACACCTGTATCAGTTTGTCTATGTAATTGTCACATTCATGGTGAATCAGCAATTTGACCTTTGTTTTGTTTGGAATTTTATTGTATTTGAGTGACCAATATAACACACCTGTGTCAGTTTGTCTATGTAATTGTCACATTCATGGTGAATCAGCTTTTTTTTTTTTTTTTTTTGGTCGCTGGCCAGTATGGGGATCCAAACCCTTGACCTTGGTGTTATAACACTGCACTCTAACAATCTAAGCTAACTTAAGACAGCCTAAGTCAGCATTTGTATTCAAGTATTTGATTACTTTTTTGTGTCTTCTAGTGAAATCTTGCCAAAGTATCTTATATGTATTTTTTTATTTTAGTTTTTCTTTGTATTAGGCCATTGTACATTTTTTATTATGAATACAGATACATTATTAATTAATTTAATATCAGGATAGTAAAAAATTTGTTGCAGAATATTTGTCATGAGGAGGTATAGTGATAGGGTTGTAAAAAACAGTGATCTATGCAAATTGAACTAATACTCTAGCATTCCTATTTGGTTTACATATTTGTTTTCTCCTTGATCTTACTTTTCTTCTTTGATTTATATTTTACTATTTAAAAATATGTTCTCTTGACCTAAATAAACTGAAATCTCTGAGCAATAGCAAAGAAGATATAAATAAATGAATGAAGTAAAGAGGTAGCTCTGTATTTTTTCTAATTATGAAAATGTGTAATTCTTGTAGAATATATAGTGTTTATTGTTGAAACTGATTTTTTTCTCTCATTTAAATGGTTCTTTGTCATTTTCTAGTTTGAACCACTTGATAAGAAGATCTAGATATGTGTTATATTAATACTGTTATATTTTTTGCTGTATCTTAATATCAATAGTATAATGAGATTGAGTCAGTAATGAAAAGTCTCCCAACAAAGAAAAGTCCAGGACCAGATGGCTTTACTGAAAAATTCTACTGAACATTTAAAGAAGAACTAATACTAATACTTCTTAAACTATTTCCAAAAATAGAAGTGGACAGAATTCTTCCAAACTCATACTACAATGCCAGGATTACCCTGATACCAAAACCAGGCAAGGAAACAGCAGCAGAAGAAAACTACAAGCCAATATTCCTAATGAACACCGATGCAAAAATCCTCAGTAAAATACTAGCAAACTGAATCCAACAGCACATCAAAAAGATTATACACCATGATCAAGTGGGATTTATGCCAGGGATGAAAGGATGGTTTAATGTACACAAATCAATAAACATAATAAATCACATCAACAGAATAAAAGAAAAAAAATATGATCATCTCAATAGACACAGAAAAAACATTTGATAAAATTCAACATTCCTTCATGATAAAGACTCTTAGCAAATTAGGTGTAGAAGAAAAGTATACAATAAAGTCTGTATATGACAAACCCACAACTAACATCATATTGAATAGGGAAAAGCTGAAAGCTTTCCCCCTAAGAAGTGGAACAAGGGAAAGATGCCCACACTCACCACTTCTTTTCCATGTAGTACTGGAAGTCCTAGCCAGAGCAGTTAGGCAAGAGAAAGAAAGGGCTTCTAAACTGGAAAGGAGGAAGTCAAGTTGTCCCTATTTGCAGATGACATAATTTTATAGAGAGAGAAACCTAAAGACGCTACCAAAAACCTCCTAGACCTGATAAACAAATTCAAAAAGTTGCAGAATACAAAATCAACAAACAAAAATCTATAGCATTTCTATATACCAACAACAAACTAGCAGAAAAAGAATCAAGAAAACTATCCTATTTACAATAGCCACAAAAAAATAAAATACCTAGAAATAAATTTAACCAAGGAGATGAAAGATCTGTACAATGAAAACTGTGAAACACTGATTAAAGAAATTAAAGACAGACAAAAAATGGAAAGACATCCCATGCTCCTGGATTGGAAGAATCAATATTGTCAGAATGACCATACTACCAAAAGCAATCTATAAATTCAGTGCAATCCCCATCAAACTACCAATGACATACTTCACAGAAACAGGAAAAACAATTCAAAAATTTGTATGGAACAGCAAGAGACCCCAAATAGCCAAAGCAATCCTGAGAAAAAAGAACAAAACAGGGAGTATCACTCCTTCACTTCAAATTATACTACAAAGTTATAGTAATCAAAACAGCATGGTACTGCCACAAAAACAGACATGTAGACCAATGGAACAGAATAGAGAATTTAGAAATAAATCCACGTACATACAACCAACTGATTTTTGATGAGGGAACTAAGAACATACATTGGGGAAAGGACAGTCTTTTCAGTAAATGGTGTTGGGAAAATTGGAGATCCATATGCAGAAGAATGAAACTAGACCTGTACCTCTCACCATATACCATAATAAACACAAAATGTATTAAAGACTTAAATGCAAGACCCAAAACTATAAAACTTCTAGAAGAAAACAGGGGTAACACTTTAGGACATAGGTCTGCGCAAAGACTTTATGAACAATACTTCAGAAGCACAGGGAACAAAAGCAAAAATTAATTAAAATGGGATTATATCAAACTAAAAAGTTTTTGCACAGCAGAGGAACAGAGGGAAAACATGTGCAGAATGGGAGAAAATATTTGCAAACTATGCATCCAACAAGGGGTTAATATTCAGAATATACAAAGAACTCAAACAACTCAGTAGTAAAAAAGTGAATAATCTGATTGAAAATGGGCAAAGGAACTGAATAGACATTTTTCAAAAGGAGACATACAAATGGCCAATAGGCTTAAGAAAAAATGCTCAACATTGATTATCAGAGAGATGCAAAGCAAAATCACAATGAGATAGCATTTCACCCCAATTAGAATGGCTGTTATCAAAAAGACAGAAAATAACAAATGCTGACGAAGTTGTAGGGAAAGGGGAACCATTACACATTGTAGATGAGAATGTAAATTAGTACTGCCACTCAAACAACTACAGATAGAAGTAACATATGACCCAGCAATCCCACTATAGCAAATCAACAAGTCGAAGGGACACCTGCACTCCCACCTTTATTGCAGTCAAGATACATTGGCTTTTCACGATAGCCAAGAGTTGGAACAACTTAAATGTCCTTCATTGGATGATTAGATAAAGAAAATGTGGCATATGTACACGATAGAATACTATTCCGCCATAAAAAAATAATGAAATTCTGCCATTTGCGGCAATAGCCAAGAGTTGGAACAACTTAAATGTCCTTCATTGGATGATTAGATAAAGAAAATGTGGCTTATGTACACGATAGAATACTATTCCGCCATAAAAAAATAATGAAATTCTGCCATTTGCGGCAGCGTGGATGAGTTTGGAGAAAATTATGTTAAGTGAAATGAGCCAGGCAAGGAGAGAAATACCACATCTTCTCACTCATAGTGGCTGCCTAAAAAGTTGATCTCATAGAAGTAGCTTAAAATCGTGGTTACCAGAGACTGGTTGGGGGAATGGAAATGGGGATAGGGAGAGGGTGGTTAGTGAATACAAAATATCAGAGAGAGAGGAAAAATGGGATCTAGCATTCTATAGTAATATGAGGAGACTACAGTTAACAAAAAAGAACTGTGTATCTTTGAATAGCTAGTCAAGATAATGTTGAATGTCCCTAACACAATGAAACTACAAATGTCTGAGGTGATGGGTATACTAAGCACTCTGATATGATAGTTGCACACAGTATGAATGTACA
>NW_007726698.1:189116-204810 GCF_000696425.1 Galeopterus variegatus | reverse complement strand
TAGCAGTGCGCCACCGGGCCGGCCCTGTGTAGTCTTATTAATTAATAAAGTCAAATACTTTTGTGGCCATTATACTGTTTAATTTATTTGACCATTTTTTGTTACTACAGCTGACATTCAGAAAGAAAACAGCCCTAGTTTGTAAAGTAAAATAATTGGATTGGAGATAGAAAATGTGAGAGGATGGGGCATTAAAGTAAGTAGAATTGTGCAGAATCAATGAAAACATTATATTATTGTCCTCATTCATCCTACAGAGAAATCATCATGGTGGCATCTTATGGTTTCTAATGATGATATGTTATTTGTCAAAAAGAACCTCAATATGCTAATTCATTGTTACTGTTCCCTTCCCAAGAGGGTGAACTTGGAAGACAGTGACATTTAAACTTTGTTACTTATTACCAGCTCTTGGAAAATATATCCCTACTTACAAGTCTTTAGATATACACATATACATGCATGCATAAATACATAGCTGAGGAAGAATGAAAATAATTATCAGTTGATATTGGGCTTTATTTATTACATAGCTTTAAATTTAAGACTTTCTAAACTGTATAGCTATTCTCTTTTAAAATTCAGTTTTTTTAGCACATAAACTGATATTAATATCTCATATTTATGTCATGCTATAGTTTTAAATATAATTTCCAAAATATAACTATAAATAATGAAGTACCATCCCTATGTTCTAGATGAGGAACTGAAGTCCAGAAAGGTTAAAAAATGTGCCCAAGGTCACAAAATTAAAATATGGCTAAGTGCTGTATTTCATTCTATTACCATTTCCAATCATATTTTAAAATGGCTTTTAGAATAGAGTCTCTAACCCATGTGTGTACACAACCTTTCAGACAGAACTTGTGGGAATTCTTTTTTAAACAACTTGGGCACATTAAATAATCTCTCTATTCCTCAATGTCCTCATCTCTAAAACAGGTAGTAATACTACCTGCCTCACAGGATTGTTGTGAGTTAATTCATGGGAACTCTGAGAACAGTGCTGATTACATAGGAAGAGCTCAGTAAATGTTGACCACTTGCAGAGACTACTGATCTTTGTAGTCTTTTCCTTAGTCCATAAATAATCCCTCCTTTTTTTGAATTCTAATTCAGTTTTCTGTTCCTCCAGTAGGTCTCAGTTTCATGTATTTGGGGTAGATTATTTTTCAATCTACCTTCCAATCTACTTTTATTTATGCATATGTATTGTTTATGTATCTATGTATACCTAATTTGGGTTTTGCTTTTTATGAATTGCCTGGTCAAATCTTTTGCTATTTTTTATAGGGTTTTTGTGTCAGTTGGGGCCCTTTAGGAAGCAGAAGCCAAGATGGACGTATACAGAGACATTTATTTTGGAAAATACCTATAAAGAACAAGAGTGACTAGGAGTAGGTAAGGAAAGCCTCCAGACCTCAATGCAGATTTGACACTGTGAAAGGAGAGAAGGAAGAATGGGTGACTGGGTAGGAGTCTCTCACTGTAATGCAGCTCTGAGAAATTCTCAGCTGGGCCAACGGGCCCATAGCAAAGAGTGCCTGTCAGAGTGGTCCTGTGTTGGGTGGGAACAGTCAGGCCCTAGTACCCCCATCATGCTCAGTTGCTGGCTAGGAGCCAACCTGGAGAACTTGGCCTTGGTATGAACACTGCAGTGGATCCCAAGATGTTGCAGCTGTCTGACTACTACCTTTCTTGTAGCAATTTCTTTCGAAGAGAGATCCAAGTAATGTACCTCCATGGTCACCAGAGTTGCCCAGTGTTTTCTCACTGACACTAAGTAATCCCTTATATGTTTTAAATATTAATCCTTTTTGTTTTGTTTTGTTTTTGCAGCTGGTTGGTACAGAGATCTGAACCCTTGACCTTGCTGTTATAACACCACGCTCTAACCAGCTGTTAAATATTAATCCCTTACTGGCCACAATGAAGGACTAATTGGTTGCAGTACTGCAAATATCTGTGGTTTGCCTGTTAACTTTGATATGTCATTTACAGAAAGGTTATTTATCATTTGCCAAATCTAATTCAAGTCTCCTTTGCCTTACAGGTCTTATGCTATGTGGAATGTGGTATATTCTAAAAAGAACTTCACCTAAGATTGCTACAAGATTGTTCATATGACATCCGCTGCCGAATAACAATAGTTCACATCTATACTGCACATAGAAATTTGTGCATCTCTGAGTTTTTATCAAATTTCTGCTGCTGGCTCACATTATTTCCTAGGATAGTTTATCATTCACACACTTATTGAGCAATATAGTTCATTTATAACAGATCAGGGACTTTTCCTGTTGCCTGAGAATTGGGCCTGGGATTGTATAGAAGCTACAGAACTTTTTCTGCAGTGACTGGTGCCCACCATCTTTTCTCAGTCTACATAAGAAGTCTGAGAATCAAAAGAATGAGACAGTTGGGAGTTTTCAGCTTGGCAGAAGTGGTGGTATAGGGGAGGGACCCAGAGAATCTTTTCTAAAAATTGGGAATACTAGCATGAAGAAAATACTGCCATTCTGTTTCCTGGTAAATATCTGTGTTAGGAGAAAATTCTTCATACCCACATTTTCTCACATACCCTATGTCTTACAAGTTAAGCATGGGCTGCCCTTTGTTCCGATCTTTTCACAGATGTTTGTATAGCAAACAGCCTTGAAAGTTAGAGGTAGTGTATCCCTTCATAGCAAAGGTCATGAATGCTTTCTATCTAGTATGATAAAGAGGTTTTCCTCTAGAGCAAAGGTCAGGTTAACTGAGTGCCTGTCTTAAAGGGATCAGGTTCCCCAAGTTCCCCAAGTTCTCTTGAAATGCAGCCCACATCATGTGCAAGTGTCATGTGACCCTCTTCATGACTTCTTGTGGGAACTGGGGCTTGGGAATCCAGCACGAAATTAATGATACTCCAGCTACTGCTCTTGCTGTGAGTAATAAACTGTTCTTCTCTGACTCAGAAGTCTTGCATTTCCTACAGCATCCCGAAACTGGTGGGCTAACTTGTTAGCTTGCAAGTAAGGTAATCTTAGACTCTTGACAGTTCTTGACAGTCTGCTTAGGCAGTAGATGTGATAGTCTTCTGTGCTTATCTGAGCATAGAAAAGAGAATCAGAGGAGAAAGATGGCTGAATAGAAAGAATAAATTGAATGCACCAGCTTGCATGACCACCACTGGATGGAGTATACAAGTTACCTGTTGCCACAATAATGTCACATAGCGAACAACAATACAATTTCAGTTGCTACAACAAGCATTTATTTCACTCAAAAGTGTAAGAGTTTCAGTTGATCTGGGCTGGGTTCATTCATTTTTCTAGGGATTGATGGCTATCGAATGACCTAGGATGTCTTCAACTAGGATAGCTTTGGTATTTCTGATCCTGAGATCAGTGGGTCAGCTCAAACACAGTTTTCTCATGGTGATGACAGTGAGCAAGAGCATAGAAACCCAATTGCATCAACAATTTCTAAGGTCTCCTTGTGTGATGTTTCCTAATAACTCATTGTCCAAGAAAACCCCCAACCCAGAAATACCATTAATTAAAGAAAATAAAGCCATCTTGGGACAAAGAAATCTAAAGACAAGTCCAAGCTCAAGGAATAGGAAAATAAACTCCATGTCTTTAGTGAAAGAGTCTGCAAAGTCATGTTAAAGGGTGTAGATACAAGGAGGGAAAAAGAATTGGGGCTCTTTATGCAATCAATCTTCCATCAAGACAAGGATATGTGAGTTTCCATGGGTCCAGTGGGTAGGATGGAATAGAGCTGGATATGAGTCATCTACTCAGAATACTGCTTTGGATCACTTCCTGTCAGAAAAGGGGACTCCAATATCTCGAGACTGTGGGTGTCCCACTGACTGTGGAAGCTCGTGAGTCGGAGGGGGAGGTAAAAAGAGACTGACTGGAGTCAGGTCTCCCACAGTTTAGGAAACTGTGTAGTGGGGAAGCCCTTCACAGTTGCCAAGGAACTCACACATGTGCCACATGAGAGAGCCAGTGTTTTGGATGCCTGGGACAGAGAATGTTCATGACCAGTCCAGTAATGAGAACTAATGTAGAAAGGAACTCCTCACTGGTCAATTTTCCTTAATCCCATTTTCCCACCCCCAACCGCACTGAACCTATACCCTGAAGAGGAAAGGAGAGAAGTGAGTGAGCAGGCAGCATCTCTCTTCACATTTTAGACTCTTTAGCTACTGGTCAAGCCAGCATTGGGGGAAGGAGGGAGAAGAGGCAGAGGAAAAAATGACTGAATCTAATGGAATATGGAATCTGCTTAAGATATTGTTACCAGAGCATGGTTGATTAAAGAAAAAAAAATCTTATATTCATACCTCTCCTGAATTGCAGCTGCTTAATAAACCAGTTACATAATAAAATATACTGATTGTTTCATTTTAGTTGACCAGTCAGCATTTAAAGAATATGATGATTATTTATCCCAAAATTTAGACCCAAAGGAAATGCAAAATGTTGTCTGCAGGCAAATGCATTTTAAAAATAAATGAATCCAAGGATTCGTCCTTTCATAGGAAACATTACCACCACTACTTTAATAAAAGATGACTAAACCTTGCCATATAAAAATCAGGTTTACAGCCTTTTTATTATAAAATTAATGTGTGTTCATTTATAGGGAATTTTGGAAATGCAGTACAAAAACCTCATCTATAATTTCACAACCCAGAAATGACATCATATTTTGGTGTATTTTAATATTTCTTCTCTGTGTGCATATATTTTTAAAGATATTTTAAGATTATACTGTCTATTCAGCATTATCTCTTGCTTTTTTAACTTAAATTTATGTTGTAATCATTTTTATATAATTATTTGAGAAATTAATTTTAATGGCTATACAGTAAGCAATGTATGAAAGTGCCATGTTTTATTCAACAATTCCCCCTTTGTTCAATTGTTTCCCTTCCTTTGCTGTTATAAATTATGTTGAGATGTACGTTGTTCTCCATAAAGTTTTGGCATAAACTCCAATTTTATTTCTGTTGGGCTAGATTCCTAGAAGTGGAAGTACTAGAAGAACAGGTGTTCTTTTTAAGGCTTTTGCATACGGTGCATTCCTTTGGAAAAAGATGATGTTCATTTTAACTCCCAAGAACAATTTTCAAAGTATCTATGTCACAGTACTCTCTCTAGCATGAATATAAATTTGCCAAGTTGAAAGGCAAAACAGACATACCATTGTTTTTATTTGTCATTTTTTTGTTTGTTTACTAAGGGGGTAAAATTAAAATATATATTTAAAATATGTATGTGTGTATGTGTGTGTATATACACCTTTTGTACTTTATCTTTTGGGAACTATTTGTTCTTTACTTTCTAACCACCACTGGCAATTCTAAAAATTCATTGCATTACATTCTGTTTTTTAGGTTAATTAAATAATAATCAATTTGTCTAATATTACATTTATTAAAAGCTCAGAAATCCCATGTCTTATGAAAGTCTGCTTAACTTATGAATTTATTTAGGCTGTTGAGGTAGTTCAGCCTAGCAAATATAGAGCATTAAGTTGTAGCCAGAGAAACCTGAATTCAGAACTTATTTTTGCCACTTAATAATTCTGTGTGATCTGTATCCATACTTCTCTGTGCCTCAGTTAACTCAGTCACAAAATGGAGAGGATGATCCTTGTCTTCTAGGGTTCTTAAAAGAATTAAGATGATATGTAAGAGAATCTAACACATTAAAGGTGTGCAACATTCTATTGTTCTTTAAAATAAAGCCATGAGAGAACATCTAAATATGCAATGGAAAACTAATTAATGTGGAATACATAATTACTTTATGCTTTCAGTTTCTTCCCATAATGTATTAGCTTTTAAAAAAATAATGGCTGTTATATTTCCTGTCAATAGAGGTAAAAAAATCTCAAGTTAGTATATAAAAAACTCACTCTATAAACCACTTCCTCTTCTTATTTTCTTTTTAATAGTCCTGTAAACTTTGACATAGTCTTTCTTTCCTTTCTTTCTTTTTTTTTTAAAGCTTTTTGTTCTTATTCGATGTTCTGCTCAGTTCATTTTTTTCTTACTAACTAGAATTCTTTCTTCATCCTTGACTAAGTACTACTTTACTTATTAAACTCCAAGAAGCTCAGTCTGCTGATTGGCATTCTTGCTTTACACTCAACTGGTCCTCAAGACAGATTACTAAGCATCATTTCTATTTATAAACAAATTTCACAATAGGTATGAATTAACTGAATGAAGTACCAGCAGGACAGGTTCTTTAGGTGATGCTGGTTATAAGATACAGTCTGCATTTCATATTAAAAATCAATTTTTTATATATAGAAAGAAACATATCCAAAACAATGCTGTTTCTCAGAACTGTTTCTAACTGAAATGAGAGTGTATATTCATCCACAGAAAGATTAGAATTGTATTAAGGATTTCCATTTCTGATACTATGATGGACTAAATACCTCTGAGAGTATCTTCTTTTATGAATATTTAGTTCTGGACAGGAATATTTAACTCTGGACAGCCATTAATGGTTTTACAAATGATAGGGGAACTCTTGAGAGAGAACCTTTAAAATACAAAAACAAAACAGCAAAGCTGGGGCTAGAGCTTTTTGTATATGCTTGAAATTTTACATTATAAATTTTTAAAATATCAAGATAGTTAGGGAGGATTTAGGGGTATAGGATGGGGAAAAGCATATATGTAGATTTAATGTTATTAGTGATCTAGGTGGCAGATTAGGTGATGAATTTGTGGGTATTATATTATTTTTGTAACCTACATATTTATTACATGTATTAATTATTTAGGGTTATTTAGTTTTAAATGAAAAATGTTAAATTTTCTGACAACTTTTTATTTCAAAATCCCAAATATAGAGAAAAGTTGAAAGAATGATACAAGAAACATTCATGTACCCCCCCCACTAAATTCAACAATTATTAACATGTTATAAAATTTTAAAATATACATGCATAAATTTATCTTCTTGCTGAACTATTTGAGTCATTTGCAGACATATGAAACTTCACTTCTAAATACTTTGTCATGCAACTTCTATGAATAAGAATGTTCTACTTAATCACAATGCCATTATTACACCCAAGAAACTTAACATTTTCATAATATTATTTAATATCCAGTTTATACAAACTCTTCCAATTGTCTTCAAGTGCCTTTTATAGATGTATATTTGAATGTGTTGAATTTGACAATTAAATTTGATCGTTATTTTGTTTCTTTTAATCCAGAGTAATTCTCAACCAAAATTCTTTTTTCATAACATTGACTCTTTTAAGAGTTCAGGCCAATTGTCTTATATATTTTGTCCTGTATCTTGATTCTTTCTGTGAGGTTGTTTAACCTGTTCTTCTATTTGCAGTATTTCATGCAGACTAAAATTTGAGTCTAGACTTGATTAAATTCAAGTTAAACCTATATGTCAAGAATACTTCTTTCACAATTTGTTATCAGGACTTTACATGTTATCAGGAGACATATAAAGTCAGGTTGTCCAATTACTAATGATACTAAGAGTGATAGTTAGGGTTGGACGATGACTGCCATATCTCGACATTATAAAGGTGCATTTTACTTTTTGGAATTAATAAGAAATCCCAGAGGTGATACTTGGGCAGTGTAGGAATACCTTGTTCTCCCAACAGCCTTCCACGCAACAGTTTTAGCAGTCATTTACCAGGTATTGCAAAATCATGGTTTTCTAATCTTGTCATACTAAACAAATTTTTTCAGTACCTTTTTTGTTTTTTAAAGAACTGTATCAGTGTGCTACAGCTTTAGCTTATATGACTGAGCTAAATTTAGCATGATTATTATATATTATTATTATTCTATCAGTAGGTGGACCTAGAAACATTATTCTTTAATATGTGCTATGGAGCGAATTATGTCCCGTGCTATTCATATGTTGAAATTCCTTTTTTTTTTTAGGCAGCTGGCTGATATGGAGATCCAAACCGGTGACCTAACAAACTGAATATGTGCTATGGAGCGAATTATGTCCCGTGCTATTCATATGTTGAAATTCCTTTTTTTTTTTTAGGCAGCTGGCTGATATGGAGATCCAAACCGGTGACCTAACAAACTGAAGCTAACCAGCCAGCCCCATATGCTGAAGTTCTAATCTCCAATGTGGTAATATTTGGAGGGCCTTTGGGAGATAATTAGGCGAGACCCTCATGATGAGATTAGTACTCTTAAAAAAAAAAGAGAGAGACACCAGAGAGCATTCTCTCTCTGTCTCTTTTTCTCTCTACCATATGAGGACACAGCTCGAAGGTGGCTATTTGAAAGCCAAGAAGAGGGCCCTCACTAGAATCTGACCAGGCTGGCACCCTGATCTCGGACTTCCAGCCTCCAGAACAGTGGGAAAACACACTTCTGTTGTTTAAAGCCCATGTATGGTATTTTGTTATGTTTACCCAAGCTGACTAACACATACAGTTTTCTAGGTATTATAGAACCCTTTTCCCATCAACACCCCTACCAAATTTCTTGCATATTGCCAGACATTTTTTTTTTTAGGAAATGTGACCCTATTCTCTGAATTAAACACACTGGAAAACATTGGGCTGCATATTTATTGCTGTTTCTGTGTAGTCATTGCAATGCAGACAGAGGGGATCCTAAACAAAGGTTCTCATGGTTGCCTTCTCTACGGAGCCCAAAGGGGCTAACTTTTCACTATTACAAATAGTGAATATCATTGAATCTAAGTCTTTCTGCAAACTTTTTATTCCTCGGGATAAATTTTTAAAGGTGGAAAAACTTGGTCGCAGTTATAAACCTTCTTAAGGCTTATGATCCGAATTGCTGGTTAGCTTTCCAGAAAAATTATACTAAGTTCCACTTATCCACACTGTTTACAAGTGTTCAGTTAAATACCACACTCCTCGATGCTGATTATTATAATTAAAAATGTTTTATGTATAAATACAAAAATATTTATTTGTATTTCTTTGATGACATATGTTTCCATTTTTAATTGGGCATTTGTGTTTTTTCTGTAAATTGTTTTGGTCATGTCATTACAAATTTTTCTATAGCAGTTTAAGCATTTTATTGATGATGAATGTTGAGTGAGACTATAAATGAGGTTACATCTTACTGCAAATTATTTTTTACAATTTGACTTCTGAGGAAGGCTGTTTTATTAGAGATGCCATGGTTCTACCAGCATTAAAAGGCCACTAGGAAATGTGAAGAAAAATGTTTTTCTGCATCTTGTTTTTAGAAAGCTCATTTCTAACATATACATGTGAGAATCAATGAGGCTAACTGTATTTCATTTTATTTATTTTTTGTCCTGTTTGCAGTATCATACGTGATTATCAAACTGCTGCTAGAATGCTCACATCTGTTGCAACAAATTCAAAACCCAGGAAAGACTTCTCCTGGGAAATTATTTTAGGTCAGGGTCTGGCTGCCTGGTACAAGGCTGCACCCACAACTGGACAGGTGCTAAGGAAGTTTTAAATCAATGCCATTTCTAAGTGGATATTTAATTTTAGTAAATATTTTGGTAAGAATCTGAATGTATTTACTAAGTGTCCAAATCATAGCAATATACAGGGAGCAAACTTTAAACTATTTTTCCATTGCTATTCAACTCCTTTGTCAAATTTCCTTATGGCATTTCAATAGGGTCATGCTATCAATTATCAGAGTCACAAATACATGGATATACAGTAGAAGTTTTAAAATTATAATTCTTCTAGGCTTATTTTGAAATTGGAGTTTTTGAAATTTAAAGCTTCTTCTTTAAGCACATTTTTTTTCCTTCTGCAGGCTTTGCTAACTTGAAAACTCTCCCTTCCTTATATGCTTCCTCAAAGATGAGATGAGATAACTAATAATGTTCAACGCTGACTACCAATTGTGTTAAATGATGTTACTGTAGAGCATAGCCAGATGGAAGCTTCTTTTTATTTTCTGTAGTGAGTTCATCTTAGGGCCATCTGACCAATGTGCAGCTCCACTTTGAGGAGCTAACATGTCCCTAAGGGCTGAGACATCTGAATTGTAGTTTTTGGTACCAACATATAACCCAATACGTATCATTATAGTGACATGACATGCAGAAATCTAGGATTTTGCTTTGGCATTTATCAGTTACACTTTGCTTTATTTTTTAGTTATTTTTGTATTTGCTAATTCTGCTCACCCTTCCTCCAACATTATAACTCTCGGAGGGCAAAGATGAGTCTTGCTTATCACTCCATCCTGCGGAGTCTTGATGTTAATATTTGTTTTAGGAAATCAAGTGGAATCATTCTATTTTTAATTTGAGTTAAAGATATTTGAAAATAACTATTAACTCTGTCCTGTTTTTTTAAAAAAACAACTCTATACTCCTGTGGCAATATATACCCATGTTTTACAATCCTTAGAGTTCTCCTAGTGTTTAGTTTAAATTCTCCCTGCTATAATTTGTCTCCCATATGGGACAGGGAGTAATTGTTTTTTATCATTCACACAGAAACTTTTTCACATTCAAAAACAAGACTCAGGTCCTCTTAAATCTTCTGTACTTCAGGTCATGTAAATTCATCTCCTTTACTCAAACTCCTAACTATCAAACTTTGAATTATATCTATCCCTTTGTAATAAACTTCCTCGAAGTTGCCATGCAGAACTTTGCGAAAGTTCTGACTAATGCATAGTTGTTTGCACAGTGTTGTCATTTGTATACTTGTGGAATCCAGAGGTCAATGGAATCATGAAAACAAGAGTAAACTTAGAACTTGAAAAAAATCAGTAACAGCCTCATAACCACCCCCATTGACCCTCTGGGGGAAAAAAAAATTAGGCAGTTGAGGGTTTATTTAATATGATATCTCTTTTGCTAGTCATCCTGTGACCCTGATAGAAGGAAATATTTTTGTTCCGTTAGTGTACTGATAAAAGCAGCAAGAGAGTAAGTGCCATTTCAAATTTCATGAAATAAATAGTTTTCTGCCATGTTAGGTTTGAAGGACAGACTTAGTCAACGGGTTCTTGTTTAGTGTATATGAAGACACTGAAACTGACTCACTTAGAATATGTCTTACTATTGACATTGATCCAAATATACTTTTAGGGCCGGCCCGGTGGCGCACTGGATAGTGCGCCGCGTGGGAAGCGCGGCGGCGCTCCCGCCCGAGGGTTCGGATCCCACATACAGACCGGTTCCCGCTCACTGGCTGAGCGAGGCGCGGGAGCAGTGCCGAGGTTTGCAATCCCATTGCCGGTCCCCGGTCCGGTACGCGGTGGTGCACTGGATAAGTGCGCCGCTTGGGAAGCGCGGCGGCGCTCCCGCCCGAGGGTTCGGATCCCACATACAGACCGGTTCCCGCTCACTGGCTGAGCGAGGCGCGGGAGCAGTGCCGAGGTTTGCAATCCCATTGCCGGTCCCCGGTCCGGTACGGGGGCAACACTGAGGGTTGCGATCCGTTGCCGGACACGGAAAAAAGACAAAAGACAAAAACAAAAACAAAAAAAACAAATATACTTTTACCCTGGTTGCGATCCGTTGCCGGACACGGAAAAAAGACAAAAGACAAAAAAAAAAACAAAAAAAACAAATATACTTTTACCCTGGTAATATAGTATGACCACTCTCAACCTCTGTGCCCTCATCAGTGGTGTGTGACCAAACAACAGACCTGCTGATTTACCTTTTGGCCATTAAAATAGTGACCATGGCCTCATTAGTTCCAAGCTCTAATAAACTACCCCAAAATAACTGACAAAAATCTTTTCTTTGACCTTCCAATACTTTCTCTTTTACATGGTAAAAGTGAATAAACATTTATTTTGAGCCTGCTGGTTTTGCCATTTGACTTTATTGTGAAGCAGCAACCTTATTTCTTCTTAGTACCAGTCACTCCAGCCAAGTTTACCCAGGTGACATGAAGAGCTCCGAATATCTGGTGGTAATTGAGTCAAATTGTATTATAATCATGGTGTGAGACTGCAGTGAACAAAAAACTCAACTCTCAGTGGCTTACATATGTAGAAATTAAGGTGCCTCACTCAGGAAGGCACCCGCCGGTAGGTGATGAGTTGGCGTAGCAGCTCAGCATTTCCCTTTCTACCTTTCTGCCTGCTGCTCTTATGTCATTTTTCATTCTCATGCTTGTGTTTGCCTTATGGTCTACTATTGGTGGCTGCACCATAAGCACCTTAGTCACATATAACTCAAGAAGGAAGAAGAGGAGGAAGAAGGAAGAAGAGGCAGCACCCACAGGCATCATTATTTTCTTCTCCTTCTCTTCCTCCTCCTCCTCCAACATTTTATTATGAAAAATTTAAAGCATACACAAAAACAGGGATAATGATATTATAAATCCCCATGTATTCTTTACCCTATCAACATTTTTGTTGATCAAACTATCAACATTTTGCCAACATTTTATTATGAAAAATTTAAAGCATACACAAAAACAGGGATAATGATATTGTAAGTCCCCATGTATCCTTTACCCTATCAACATTTTTGTTGATCAAACTATCAACATTTTGCCAATTTAGTTTCATCATTTCTCTTCTTGCTTTACCAGGTGTATTTTGAAGTAAACCCAAACAATATATCATTTCATCCATAAGTATTTTAGGATGGATCTCTAACATTTAAAAATAATCACAGTACCATCATGTCCTACAAAATTAGCAATAATTTCTTAATATCACTTTATACCCAAAGCGTACTCATATTTCACTAATTTTCTTAAGTGTTTGAATCAAGAACCAAATAAGGTTGATTGCTAAGTCTCTTATAATTTATTATTATTATACAGATCCCTTCCATATTTACTATATAGATCCCTTATTATTTTTATGTCATTTTTTTGTTGAAAAAAAGACTGAGTTATTTTTTGAAAAGAATTTCCCACATTCTGGATTCAGCTGATTGATTCTTTCTGGTTTATTTTACATGTTCTTCCAGGGACTTGACTTAATTAAATTGAAACCTGACAGTTTCATTTTTTGAGTTAAAAGTATTTCAGAGATGGTGCTGCATCCCATTGTATCACATCAGATGGTCTTCTTTTTTCAATGCCAGGACTGATCTGTGTGTTCATGTGTGGTCAGCCTGATCCACCCACTATCACTTCCTCATCCAGATTTTATTTAATAGTTTTTGCACTTACTGATGATCAATGTCTAGATCTTTTGTTTCATTTGGGATTGAAATGTGATGATTTTCTAATCCTATCATTCCTTCTGTACTCACTAACTGAAATTTTTCTAGAAAGAACTCTTTATCAAATATTTGGTTACCAGAAAACAATACTGGTAAGAAAGACAGGATAATTGTAATACTTGTCCCTTTATTTATCTATTTTTCATGATAATAAGTTGTGTTCTAGCCACCACTAATGGTAGGGAGTGCAATGATTTTCTCCTAACATCATCGTGAAGATTTGTATTTAATACATCTGTGGTGTTTTAATAATTGGAGTCATTTTTTTCACTCAAATTATCTTATTTTTGGCCATTAAGAGACCATCCAAATTGGCTCCTGTGTCCTTTTGGCACCCCGTTAGTCTTTGATAAAGTCTTTACTTCCTGGCACAAAGGAGGCTCATCACATATATTTCTTAAACCAGATCTGGTGTTGGCCATTTCTCTGAGGTGCAGTTCATTTTATTGGGTGCGAGAGTGCTCATTGCTACTGGGTTGGCCCTTGTTTGGGGGTCTTGTCAGTGGATAGAGTTAGGAAATGTGTAATTTTTTTTTTTTAAAGAGAAAAATTCATCATGAATTCCTAGTGCACAGTTGCTTTGGTAAATGACCTTCTTTCCATCTGAGAAAGGCTAATAGAAAGATTTGAGATGTGTACTTTTGATATATTAATTGGGATTAGCTTTGGTTTCATGGAAGAGATATATCTGTTTGTTTGTGTGTGTGTGTGAATTTTTTTATTGCTATATTTATCATTACACAGTGTAATCATTTTTTGTGGCCCTTTACCAATTTCTCTCTAACACCTTCCCTCCCCCTTTCCCGCCATAGAAGAGAGATATTTGCACTATTTGCCCAAATAACCCAAATAAGACAAAGGTTTTTTTCTTGCTCATACAAAAGAAGTCTGCTAATGCACTGTGCGAGGGCTGGTACGGTAGCTCCATGTTGTCATCAGTGACCCAGGCTCCTATCTTTTTTGCCATCTTTCTCATCTCAGCTTCATTTAGCGTGGGCCACCATTCAATCTTGGCACTAGTCAACCACTGTGCGAGGGCTGGTACGGTAGCTCCATGTTGTCATCAGTGACCCAGGCTCCTATCTTTTCTGCCATCTTTCTCATCTCAGCTTCATTTAGCGTGGGCCACCATTCAATCTTGGCACTAGTCAACCGACTAAGTCAGCAATCAGAACCACTCTGAGCTGCACACCCATATCCACAAATTAAGCTTGACTAAATTTATGTCTTTTTTTCCTGGAGCTTTCATACTCAGAATCTGTTTGCATACTTGTTCTCCAGATTTTTGCCAACCGTATTGGTGTGTATATTTTGTCTTCCCAGGCATGACTTTTAAATTATTCCTCTGAGAATCCTGGGATCTGACTCTAGATATAGGTCCAGAGACAGTGCGATAACATGAGGCTATGAGGGAGAATTAAATTCCTCCTTCAAGGAATCCCACAGAGACCATGTGCCCCACAGCGCCAGCACATGACTAAGTGGGTAGGCCTCACCGCCACTGGACCCCATCCCCAGCCTGGCTGAGTGCACGCCGACCAGAGAGGCACTCCCACAGAGAGGCCCAAGTCCTGTGGAGACCACGTGCCCCGTGGCACCAGCGCGCAACTTACCAGGAAAGCCTCACCACTGCCAGACCCCATCCCCAGCCCGGTTGAGTGCATGCCAAACAGAGAGGTACCTCCCTGGAGAGGCCCAAGACCCAAGGTGACCACAAGCCCGAGGTGCCAGCAGGTGACGAAGCAGACACTGAGGCCACTGTGCCAAATTGGCAGCCCCAGCAGCATCCTAGACAGACAATAGTATCAAACCAGTGGACCATGAAATCCCTTGCCACAATTACTAAACATCAAAGGAAAGATACCAGAAATATGAAAAATCAAGAAAGTACACCACCAAAGGGTAATAACTCTCAAGCTCTAGATCCTATAGAACAAGAAGCCCTTGAAATGTCTGACAAGGAATTTTGAGTGATAATTCAAGGAAACTAAATGAGATACAAGAAAACTCAGCTAGACAACATGATGAAATGAGGAAAAGTATACAGGACCTGAAAGAAGAAATGTACAAGGAAATCAATGCCCTGAAAAAGAATGTAGCAGAGCTTGCTGAGTTGAAGAATTCATTCAATGAAAAAAAAACAAACAAACCACAAAAGAGAGTCTAACCAGCAGGCTTGCAGAAGCAGAAGAGAGAACTTCTGACCTTGAGGATGGGCTGTTTGAAATAACACAGGCAGACAAAAAAAAGGAAAAGAATTCAAAACATTGAAGAAAATCTGAGAGAGATATCAGACAACCTTAAGCTCTCAAATATCTGAGTCATGTGTATTCCAGAAGGGGAGGAAAGAGGAAATTGCATTGAAAACATATTCAACAAAATAGTGGCAGAAAACTTCCCAGGTACAGGAAAAGACACAGATCTTCAGATTCAGGAAGCTCAAGGATCCCCAACTGTATTCAACCCAAAAAGGTCTTCTCCAAGACATGTTATAGTCAAATTGG
>NW_007726698.1:188301-188722 GCF_000696425.1 Galeopterus variegatus | reverse complement strand
TGGAGTTGACCGTATTCTTCTTTTCGCCAAGAATACTCTACCCTACAAGGCTATCCTTCCAAAATGAAGGGCAAATAGTATATTTCTTAGACAAACAAAAACTGTAGGAGTTCACTACCACATGACCACTCTTACAAGAAATTCTCAAGGCAGTACTGGGTTTGGTACCTGAAAAATAACTACCACTGCCATAAAAACCCAAGAAAAATCAAAACCCACTAGTAAAACAAAAATGCCAACAATGAAGAGGGGAAAAAAAGTTGATATACAACCCAAGAAACCAACAAATACAGAAGACAAACAGTAAATCAGAAAGAAAGGAACAAAAGACACTTAAGACATCCGAACAAAAATTAACAAAATGCTAGGAGTAAATCAATACTTTTCAATAACAACTCTTAATGTAAAAGGATTAAATTCC
>NW_007726698.1:185117-187007 GCF_000696425.1 Galeopterus variegatus | reverse complement strand
GTGAAATAGAAACATGAAAAACAATACAAAAGATCAATGAATCAAAAAGTTGGTTTTTTGAAAAGATAAATAAAATTGACAAACCATTAGCATGGCTAACTAAAAAAAAGAAGATAGTACACACAAATAACAAAAATGAAAAAGGTGATATTAAAACTGATACCTCTGAAATACAAGGAATCATTAGAGACTACTATAAACAACTATATGCCAACAAATTTGAAAATCTGGAGGAAATGGATAAATTTCTGGACACATACAAACTACCAAAACTGAGCCAAGACAATGTAGAAAATGTGAACAGACCAATAACAATAAAAGAGATTGAAGCTGTTACCAGAAGGCTCCCAACAAAGAAAAGCCCAGGACCAGATGGATTCACAGCAGAATTCTACCAAACATTCAAAGAGGAATTGATACCAATTCTCTAAAAACTATTCCAAAAGATTGAAACAGAGGCAGTTCTCCCAAACTCATTCTGTAAAGCAAACACCCTGATACCAAAACCAGGTAAAGATACAAGTAAAAAGAAAACTATAGGCCAATATCCTTGAAACTATAGGCCAAAATCCTCAATAAAATACCAGCTAACAGAATACAGCAACACATACACAAAATTATACACCATAATCAAGTGGGATTCATCCCAGGGATGCAAAGTTGGTTCAACATATGCAGATCAATAAATGTGATACACCATATCAATAAAATCAAACACAAGGACCATATGATCATCTCTATAGATGCTGAAAAAGCATTTGATATAATTCAACACTCGTTCATGATAAAGACTCTCTACAAGTTAGGTATAGATGGAAAGTATATCAACATAATTAAAGCCATATATGATAAACCCACTGCCAATATCATCCAATCAACATTGTGAAAATGTCCATACTACACAAAGTGATGTACAAATTCAATGCAATCCCCATCAAAATTCCAATGACGTTTTTCTCAGAAATGGAAAAATACTATCCAGACATTTATATAGAATAACAAAAGACCGTGCATAGCCAAAGCCATTCTGAGCAAAAAGAATAAAGGTGGAGGCATAACACTACCTGACTTTAAACTATACTACATACTACAAAGCTATAATAACCAAAACAGCATGGGACTGGCATAAAAACAGACACACGGATCAATGGAATAGAATAGAGAATCCAGAAATCAACCCACACACCTACAGCCATCTGATCTTTGACAAAGGCATCAAGCCTATACACTGGGGAAGAGACTGCCTCTTCAGCAAATGGTGCTGGGATAACTGGATATCCATATGCAGGAGAATGAAACTAGACCCATACCTCTCACCATATACTAAAATCAACTCAAAATGGATTAAAGAATTAAATATACACCCCAAAACAATAAAACTTCTTAAAGAAAACATAGAAGAAACACCTCAGGAAGTAGGACTGGGCACAGACTTCATGAATATGACCCCAAAAGCACAGGCAACCAAAGCAAAAATAAATGGGATTATATCAAACTAAAAAGCTTCTGCACAACAAAAGAAACAATTAACACAGTTAAAAGACAGCCAACAGAGTGGGAGAAAATATTTGCAAAATATACATCTTACAAAGGATTAATATCCAGAATATACAAGAAACTGAAACTACTTTACAAAAACAACAAAAAAACCCAACTAACCCAATTAAAAAATGGGCAAAAGAGCTAAATAGGCATTTCTCAAAGGAAGATATACGAATGGCCAACAGACACATGAAAAAATGCTGAACATCACTCAGCATTTGGGAAATGCAAATCAAAACCACACTGAGGTACCATCTCACCCCAGTTAGGATGGCTTAATATCCAAAAGGCTGTGAATGATAAATGCTGGTGAGGTTGTGGAGGAAAAGGAACACTTATACATTGTTG
>NW_007726698.1:169692-185107 GCF_000696425.1 Galeopterus variegatus | reverse complement strand
ACACTCTGAAACAATAGAACTTAAAGAAAACATAGGAGAAACACTTCAGGAAGTAGGACTATACACAGACTTCATGAATATGACCCCAAAAGCCTAGGCAACCAAAGGAAAAATAAACAAATGGGATTATATCAAACTAAAAAGCTTCTGCACAACAAAAGAAACAATTAACACAGTTAAAAGACAGCCAACAGAGTGGGAGAAAATATTTGCAAAATATACATCCGACAAAGGATTAATATCCAGAATATACAAGGAACTGAAACAACTTTACACCAAAAAAACAAGTACCCAATTAAAAAATGGGCAAAAGAGCTAAATAGGCATTTCTCAAAGGAAGATATACGAATGGCCAACAGACACATGAAAAAATGCTGAACATCACTCAGCATTTGGGAAATGCAAATCAAAACCACACTGAGATACCATCTCACCCCAGTTAGGATGGCTAATATCCAAAAGACTGTGAATGATAAATGCTGGCAAGGTTGCGGATTAAAAGGAACTGTCGTACATTGTTGGTGGGACTGCAAAATGGTGCAGCCTCTATGGAAAATGGTATGGAGGTTCCTCAAACAATTGCAGATAGATCTACCATATGACCCAGCTATCCCACTGCTGGGAATATACCCAGAGGAATGGAAATCAAGTCGAAGGTATACCTGTTCCCCAATGTTCATCGCAGCACTCTTTACAATAGCCAAGAGTTGGAACCAGCCCAAATGACCATCATCAGATGAGTGGATATGGAAAATGTTGTATATGTACACAATGGAATACTACTCTGTTATAAAAAAAGAAAGAAATACTGCCATTTGCAACAACATGGATGGACCTAGAGAGAATTATATTAAGTGAAACAAGTCAGGCACAGGAAGAGAAATATCACATGTTCTCACTTATTTGTTGGAGCTAAAAATAAATAAATAAATACACAAATAAACTGGGGGGCGGGGGGAAAGAAGACACAACAATTACAATTCCTTGAAGTTGATAGACAAGTGAACAGATATGAGGTTGTTGGGAGGAAGGGGGGAGAGGGAAGAGGGAGGGAGGTTTTGGTAATGGGCCACAATAATCAACCACACTCTATATTGACAAAATAAAATTTAAATAAATAAAAATAAAAATAAATTCCTCCTTCATGATAGTCCTTTTATATAGGGTTGTTATGGGGTCTTAAAGCAAGGCAGGAACCATGTCATCAGACAGGAGAGGCACAGATGCTTTAACTTAGAGCAAGGAGGTTCAGTGGAGGCTTCTGGGTTTGGAACTGAGACCTCTCAAGTCTCCCATATGGCTTTCTTCTGATTCCTGCTGTTCTGCTCTTTCCCAATAAATACTCTAACTTTCATGTAGGAGACCTTATAAAGATAACAAAATATCATTTTGATCTTGTCATTCCTTAAGATATTCATCACTGTTCAAATTAAACAACCAACTCCACAGTCCTTAATTTCCTGATGCCCTTCATGCTGTTCTTTGGCAGTCCCTTAAAGCTTTTAGTGGAACCTTTTAATTAGCTATTTTGCCACCTGCCATGGACTTTCAAGAGTCCCATGCTTTAGTACTGGCTAGATTTCCATTACTTTCAGCTACATGCAGGCAAGGATCCTGGATTATCCCCCACCCACCTCCTTTTTCCTGAAGAATTGTGGATGCAACTTCCAGAAA
Organism: Galeopterus variegatus; assembly: GCF_000696425.1. NCBI lineage: Eukaryota > Metazoa > Chordata > Mammalia > Dermoptera > Cynocephalidae > Galeopterus > Galeopterus variegatus. The sequence goes on along the minus strand of NW_007726698.1, from coordinate 183,433 downwards.
CTAATTTTGGAATTAGTCTTAGTTAAAGGCAACAGAAATGGATTTTAGGTGATTTAAACAGAAAACAAGCATACTGAGAGTATATTGAAAAGAATCACATACTGGGCTGGAGATCTAGGCTCAGAAAATGGGCATAAAAAAGAAGGAAGTTAGCAACAGAAGTGGCTAAACTGTTTCTACGAAACTGGTTTGGGTGGGGCATTGCTGCCACTGTCACCATGCCCTGGGCATGACAGCTTGCAGTTCTGACACATACTGGCACCACCAGCATGTTCACAGTTGCTGCTGCTGCTGGCACTGCTACCAGAGTGGCCCTTGGATATTGGATGCTACCACAGCTGCCACTGTGGCCCATTGCCTTGCCCCCAACACTGCCAAATGAGTGCACCACCTGCCTGGCTCTTTATATCACTAGCTCCAGATAATAACCCTGAGGAATTTGATCCTAATGACTAGGCAGACTTGATTATACACCTGTACCCCCAATTGCTACAATTCCAGGGAGAGAGAGAAGCTATCCTTTTCAGCTTTTTCAGTAAGAGGTAGGTTCTGCCATCCATGAAGATTCAAAAGGTGAGGAGGTGCCCACATAAAAAAACGGGGATTCAGACAAATATTCAATGTGAGCTGGAAAATGCTATATATGTCCTGGGGTTGGAAAGTATAAAGAAAGAGTGGGAAAAAACTCTGGAGTGGAAGTTGGACCCAGAACAAAAGGAATCCTGGAAATCAAGTTAAGCATTGAGACTTTATTTGGTTTAAAAAAAAGTCACTGGAAATTTCTGTACAAAAAGGTCAAAGTGGGCTTTAGGAATATTAATCTGCAGTGTAGAAGAACATTTGGAGAAAGAAAATTTTGGAGACAGAGAAACCAATGAGCAGTCCAGGGAACTATCTAAATATAAGATGATGGGAGCCTGAACTTGAATAGTGTCTGTAGCAATGAAAGCGAGAAAACAGGTGAGAGAATTGTACAGATTAAATTCTAGAGCTGCCTAATAGAACCCACTTCTCACCAAAGCATTCTCATGTTCAACTTTCTTGATAACATAAATACCAAGGTCTCATTGAGAAATGTTCTACTCCAAAGTGGACGAAGTGGCTGCCCAGGGTGGCAGTTTTCAGAGTGCAGATAACTGGGATTCCTGACAGCCCTGCAGTGGTTCTGCAAGGTTAAAACTATTTTCATAGTAATACTAAGATGTTATTTGCCCTTTTCACTGTGCTAACATTTGCACTGATGTTGCAAAAGCAATACCATGTTGCAAAAATCTCCATACCATGCATCAGGGCAGTGGCACTAAACTAGTCACTGTATGCTTCACACACACACTTGTAGCAAAAAAAGAATGCCAGTTTTACTTAAGAATATCCTTGATGATGATGCAATAAAAGGTATTAATTTTATTAAATCTTGATCCTTGAGTACACAGCCTTTTAGTAATCTGCGTGATAAAATGGGAAGTACATATAAACACTTCTACTGCATATCAAAATGCATAAGTTCTTTCGAGGAAAATGCTTGTGTGATTGTTTGAATTACAAGATGAACTACCTAGCCTCCCCCTTACCCACCTCAGGGAACATCATTTTTTCTTGAAAGAATGACTGACAGACAAACTATGATCTTTCAACCTTGGCTATTTGGCAGATATTTTCTTGAAAGTGAAGGAAGACAATAGTACTTGTTGCCAATGATAAAATTTAGAAATTTGAAAAACTTGTATCTGCCACCATGAACTTGACAGTATACCAACACTTAAAGATTGTTTCTGACAAATTTTGGTGAAATTAATGAGTGTGATTTTTTTTGATATTGTATAATAAACTGTGTCAACATTTGGCAGATCTATATAACTCAGTGAGCCAATAATTGCCAAATGACCGATGCAAGATGTTGCAAAATCATTGGTAAGAAATCCATTCAAAGTGCAAGATAGATCAATAGATTTTAATGTAAGAGAGAATGAAAAATTCACTGATATGGTCTTAGAAACTATCACTTGCCCAGTTTCGGTGTAGTTATCAATGAATGTCCACAATATCTGGAAAATCAATTAAAATGCAGTTGGCCCTCCTATCCGTGGATTCCACATCTGTGGATTCAACCAAGCACAGATTGAAAATATTTGGAAATAAAAACAATAAGAAAATAACAATTCAGCAATAAAAAAATGCAAATAAAAAACCAATACAGTATAACAACTATTCGCATAGCATTTACATTTATTAGGTTTTATAAGTAATCTAAGGAAGATTTAAGTATATGGGAGAATGTGCGCAGGTTATATGTAAATATTATTTTATACCAGGGATTTGAGCATCCATGGATTTTAGTGTCTGTAGGGTCCTGGAATCAATTCCCCACAGATACCAAGGCACGATTGTACTCCTCCCTTTTCCAAAATCGGATATTCTTCATATACTTCAACCACAATAACGTATCAGAACAGACTAAATGTAGGAGCAGATATAAGAATTTAGCTCTTTTCTATGTAGCCAGGTATTAAAGAAATTGGCAAAATGTAAAACAATATCACTCTTCTTATTTTCCAGTTTGGAAAAATGTTAATGTATTATTATTATTATTATTTATTTTTCACAGAAATAACTTACCTGATTTTTATTATTCTTATTTTTTTAAATGACATCAGTAGTTGTTAGGAAAAACAAATCAAAACCACAGTAAGATACTACTTCACATTTGCTAGGATGGCTATTGGAAAGAAAAAGTAACAAATGTTCTCACACTGTGGGCGGGAAGGTAAAATGGTGTAGCCACTTTAGAAGAGAGTTTGACAGTTTCTCAGAAAGTTAACCATAGAGTTACTCACAATAAGACCCAGAAATTCCACTTCTACGTGTATGCCTAAGAGAATTGAAAACATATATTCACAAAAAAGCCTGTACACAGATGTTCATAGCACCATTGTTCATAATAGCGAAAAAGTGGAAATGACACAGATATCTATCAATCTTAAAAAGGTAACATTTAACAATGGAATATTATTCAGCCATGAACAGGAATTAAGTACTGATTCATGCTAGGACATGGGTGAACCTTGAAAGCTTTATGCTGAAAGAAAAAAGTTAGATACAAAAGGCCATATTGTATGATTCCATTGATATGAAATGTCTGGAATAGGCGAATCCATAGAGAGAGAAAGTAGATTAGTGATTGCCAGAGATTTGGGGAAGAGAGAATGGGAGTGACTGCTAATGTATATATGGGTCTCTTTTTGGAGTAAAAACATGTTCTAAAATTAGTTAATGGTAATGGTTGCACAACCTTGTGACTGTACTAAAAGCCACTGAATTATACACTTTAAAATGGTGCATTTTATGGTATGTGAATTATATCTCAATAAAAAAGTTCTGTGCCAGAAAAGAGGTGCATCAGTGTTTAGCTATTAATAATAAATATTTCCCTTATAAAAACATATTTTGAATAGTACAGTTTGAAGGGTTGGATGTTTGATGTAGGTCACACAGAGATACAAATGTGGTGATTTAGAAGAATGCAACTTTTCTGTTTTTGCTACTGGGCTTTGTGGCCCTAGTATCTGTGCTTTATTCATGATTTTTAAAACATTTATTTGCACATATTTGTGGGTACAGTGTGTATTGTTGCAATACATGCATATACTGCACAATGATGCACTTAGAGTAGATAGCACAGTTTTGTAACCATTAGTCCACCATTTTTCCTCCCCCTGTCCCTCCCCCACACTTCTGGTAACCTTATTCTACTCTCTACCTCTATGAAAATCACTTTGTAAAAAATTCAACATATAAGTGATATCATGAGGTACTTGTCTTTTTGTGCCTGACTTACTTCACTTAACATGACGGTTTCCAGTTCCATCCATGTGGCTGCAAATGACACAGGATATCATTTCTTAAAATAGCTGAGTAGTATTCCATTGTGTATATGTACCACAGTTTTTTAAATCTATTCATCTGTTGATGTGCATTTAGGGTGATTCCATCTCTTAGCTATTGTGAATAGTGTGATGGACATGGGAGTACAGATGTCTTTTTGATATATTGATTTCATTTCCTTTGAGTATATACCCAGTAGCTGGGGCATAGGGTACATCTATTTTTAGTTCTCTGAGGAAACTCTGTACTGTGACTGTACCGATTTACACTCCCACTAGCAATGTAGGAGAGTTCCTTTTTCTGCAAATGCTCACCGACATTTGTTATTTTTTGTCTTGTTGATAATAGCCATTCTAATTGGAGTGAGATGGTATCTTATTGTGGTTTTAATTTGCATTTCCCTGATGATCAGTGATGTTGAGCATTTTTTCATGTGTCTGTTGACCGTTTGTATGTCTTCTTTTAAGATATGTCTGTTTGGTTCCTTTGCCCTTTTTAAAATTGGGTTATTTGTTTTTTTGCTGTTGAGTCTTTTAAAGTAGTTCATTTTTTGGTAGCTTTTGTGAATGGGATAAATTTCTTGATTTCTTCTTCAGCTATTTTGTTGTTTGAGTATAGAAAAGTGATATATTTTGGTGTTGATTTTGGATCCTGACACTTTACTGAATTCATTTATTAGTTCTAGTAATTTTTTGTTGGAGTCTTTAGAGTTTTCTACATATAGGATCATGTCACCTGAAAATAGGGATAGTTTGACTTCCTCCTCGCCTATGTGGATGCCCTTTATTGTGTTCTCTTGCCTTACTGCACAGGCTAGAACTTCTAGGACCATGTTGAATAAGAGTGGGAAAAGTGGGCCTCCCTGTCTTGTTCCCAATCTTAGAGGAAAAGCCTGCAGTTTTTGTCCATTCAGTTTGGTATTAGCTGTGGGTTCATCGTATATGTCTTTATTGTGTTGAAGTACATTCCTTCTGTACTTAATTTGTTGACTGTTCTCATCATGAAGAGGTGTTGGATTTTCTCAAATGCTTTTTCTGCATCTATTGAAATGATCATATATTTTTTCCTTCATTCTGTTGATCTGATGTATCGCATCTAAAGATTTGCATATGTTGAACCATCCTTGTATCCCTGGGATGAATGCCCTTCAATCATAGTGTATGATCTTTTTACTGTGTAGCTGGATTCTTTTTTTTTTTTTTGGTAAAGATGACTGGTAAGGGAATCTTAACCCTCGACTTGGTGTTGTCAGCACTATACTCTCCCAAGTGAGCTAACAAGCCATCCCTATATAGGGATCCAAACCCATGGCCTTGGTGTTACCAACACCATACTCTCCCAAGTGAGCCACAGGCCAGCCCTGTATTGCTGGATTCTGTTTGCTAGTATTTTGCTGAGCATCTTAACACTTGTGTTCATTAGGGATATTGGTCTGTAGTTTTCTTTTTTTGTTATATCCAATTGGTCCAAAGTCTAGTTAATTCCTGTGTTTCTCTGCTGATTTGTTTCCTAGATGATCTGTCCAATGCTGAGAGAGAGGTGTCCATGTCCCTAACTATTATTGTATTGAGGTCTATATTTTTCTTTAGGTCTAATAGTGTTTGCTCCATATATTTGGGTGCTCCAGTGTTGGGTGCATATATATCTTTGATTGTTACATTTTCTTGCTCTATAGGTCCCTTTATCATTATATAATGACCTTCCTTATCTTTTTTTTATGGTTTTTGGCTTATAGTCTATTTTATCTAATATAAGGATACCCCTGCTTGTTTTTGGTTTCCATTTGCATGGTATATCTTTTTCCATCCCTTCACTATTAGTCTGTGTGTATCTTTAAGGGTGAAGTAAGTCTCTTGTTGGATCTAGCTTTTTAATCCAACCAATCAGTCTGTGTCTTTTGAGTGAGGAATTTAATCCATTTATATTTAGGGTTGTTATTGAAAGGTATTGTCTTACTACTGGCATTTGATCAATTTTTGTTCAGATGTTTTAAATATCTTTTGTTCCTCTCTTTCTGTTTTATTGTTTGTCTTCAGTGTTTGTTGGTTTTTTGAGGTGATGAGGTATAGTTTCTTTGTCTATCATGTTTGTATTTTTGTTCTACTGGTGGGTTTTATTCTTTCTTATGTACTCATGGTAGTGATTATCATTTTTTGGATTCCAGAGGCAGGATTCCCTTGAGGATTTCTTGTAGGGCTGGTTGTGTGGTAGTGAACTCCCACAGTTTTTGTTTGTCTGGGAAATACACTATTTCTCCCTAATGTCTGAAGGATAACCATGCTGGGTATAGTACTCTTGACTAGCAGGGGTTTTTTTTTTTCTTTTTTCTTTTAGTATTTTGTCTATATCATCCCATTCTTTTCTGGCCTGTAGAGTTTCTGTAGAGAAGTCTGCTGTTTAGGTGGCTTGACACTTTTCTCTTGATGCTTTTAGGATTCTCTGTCTTTGAATTTTGCCAGTTTGACTATAATGTGTCTCAGAGAGGACCTTTTTGAATTTAATCTGTTTTGGGATCTTTTAGTCTCCTGGATGTGAAGGTCTTTATCTCTTTCCATACCCGGGAAATTTTCTCCTATTATTGTGTCGAATAGATTTTCAATGCCTTTTCCTTTCTCCTCCCCTTCTGGAACACCCATGACTGAAATGTTTGTGTGCTTAACATTGTCAGCTAGCTCTCCTAGATTTACGTCATTTTAAAAAAATTCTTTTTTTCTTATTCCTTTTTATTGTCCTCCTGGAAAAAATTATTTTCGAAAAGACTGTCTTCAAGATCTGAAATTCTTTCTTCTACTTGCTCTAGCCTTCTACTTACACTCTCAGTTGTGTTTCTTATTTCATTGATGAAATCTTTTATTTCCAGGAGTACTGCTATATTGTTTTATGGTATTAATCTCTTTGTAAATTTCTTCCTTCATATTCTGGATAGTTTTTCTCATTTAGTTGTGTTGTCTGAGTCTTTTTTGTATCTCATTGAGTTTCCTTAAGATTGTTGCTCAGAATTCCTTTTCAGTCATTTCAAGGGTTTCCTGTTCTGTGGGGTTTGATACTTGACAATTATTGTATTCCTTTGGTGGTGTTATATTTTCTTGTTTTTTCATTTTTCTAGTAGCTCCATGTTGATACCTGGTCATCTGGTAAAGTAGTTGCTTCTTCTGTTACTCTGAAGTGGGCTTTGAGGAGAGAGGTTACCTCCTGTAGATGTGTTTTATATTGACCATTGAATAGGGTGTTTTAGTATTGGTCTCAGGTAGATGCAGTAGTATGGTCTCTGTGTGGGTACTTCAGCCATATTCAGTGTTGGAGGTGCGTGTGCATGCTTCCATAGTCTAGTTACTGGGGCACTTAATGATTCCTTGCTCAAGTAGGTGACACTGTGTTAGGTCATTGAGGATGTGGGCAAGTTCTCAAATTCTTAGGAGAAGTGCCTGGGTGCCCTGTCACTCTTTGGCTGGGGTGGATGACCCTGTGCTGGCTTCTTGGTACCCTGGCATCCCATTACCCTAATGTGTACACTAGGGTATACTAAGCCTCCTCAATTTGAATGGGTGTCTCTGGGTAGGATTTCTCTTTCCTCTTTCCTATAGGGAGAGGCTCTTCCTGGGTCTTCACTTCCCCTGCTTGGGAGATGGATTGGTGGTGATTGGGAATTTTCTTCCTTACTCTATCTGGCTATGCTAGGTTTCTACACTCTCAGGGGGTTCCTTCTGTGCCATTCCTGAGATCAAAGCAGTCATGTGGGCTGCATATGTACTTCCCACCCTCGGTGTACTACTGTGGGGAGAGCACAATTCCCGCTGTGGGTTGGGTCACTGGATCATGGGCCTATGCTTGCTCACCTCTTTCCCTGGACTCTGCTGGTAACCTGCCTTGTGTCAATGCAGTCAGATGGTTGGTGGGCTTCCTGCACAGTGGTGGTGGCTGCAGCAGCACTGGTGGCTATTGCTGTGGTGGCTGGCCACCCTTGTGGTGGTAGTGTTGACGGCAGTAGTGGCTGTGGTGGACCACCCATGCAGTAGCAGTATCGGTGGCAGCAGCAGGTTGCCTGCACAATGGTGCCCCATGTTCTTGCCATCTGTAGGAGGGGGCTGCCCTCAGCTCTTGAGGTCCTGTGCTCCTGCTGACTGTTTGTGGGAGGCTGCCCTCCTCCTCTTGTTGGATTGATCCCCTCATCATTATATAATGATCTTTCTTATCTTTTTACTTTCGTTGGCTTGAAGTCTATTTTATCTAACATAAATATAGGTACTCCTGATCTTTTTTGGTTTCCGTTTGCATGAAATATCTTTTTCTCTCCCTTCACTTTAAGGCAGTATGTGTCTTTATTAGTTAAGTGAGTTTCTTGTAGGCATATTGGTGGTTCTTGTTTTATAATCAATTTGGTCACTGTGTGTCTTTTAATTGGGGCATTTAATCTGTTTACATGTAGGGTTATTATTGATATACAAGGGACTTGTTACTGCCATATTGCTATTTTATTTCTGGCTGTTATGTGGATCTTTTCTTCCTTTTTGGTGGGGTTTTACTGTGTTCTTCATGTTTGATTGCTTTTCTCTAACTTTACATTTTGTTTTCTTGCTATTTACTTTTAGTATGTCTTTTCTGTTTTTGTGTTTTGGTTACCATGAGGCTTACAAAAAACATGTTATAACAGATTATTTTAGCCTAATAACAACTCAACTTTGATATCTAAGAAAAAAGAGAAAAAACAAAGCAAACTCCACGTTTTGGCATCATTCCTCCCACCTTTTGACAATTTGTTATTTCAGACACACCTTTTAAAATTGCCTTTCTCTTATACAGTTGTTGTATATGTTACTGTCTTGTTAGGTTTGTCCTTTAGACTTCATACTAAGGATGTAGTGGTTTATTCACCACCCTTACAACATTGGAGTATTCTGAGGTTGTCTGTGAATTTACTTTACTAGTGAGTTTTGCACCTTCATATGTTCCTTACTGCTCCCTAGCATCATCTTCTTTCAGACTGAAGAACTCCTTTTAGCATTTCTTGTAAGGCAGGTCTAGTGTTGGTGAATTCCCTTAGCTTTTGTTTGTCTGGGAAAGACTTTATTTTTCTTTCATATTTGAAGGTTGGTTTTGCAGGATACAGAATTCTTGGCTGACAATCCTTTTCCTTTAGCTCCCTGAATACATCATCCTATTCTCATCTGGCCAGTAGGGTTTCTACTAAGAAATCTGCTGAGAGATGTACTGGGGCTCTGTCGAATATTCTGTGTTTCTTTTCTCTTGCTGCTTTCAGAATTCTCTCTTCGTCTTTGGTTTTTGATAATTTGATTATGATGTACCTTGGGTGTTTCTCCAGATTGAATTTGACTGTCAACCTCTGAGCTTTTGTACCTGAATGCTGTCATCTTTCTCTATACTTGGGAAATTTTCAGCCATTATTTTCTCAAATATGCTTTCTACATCTCTTCCGTTTTCATCTCCTTTAGGTATGCTGATTATGTGGAGGTTATTTCGCTCGAAGAAGTACCATATTTGCTGTATTTCTGTTTCATTTTTTTCTTATTCTTTTTTTGTTTTGCTCCTCTGATTAGATAATTTCACGTGTTTTTTCATGGAACTCACTGATTCTTTCCTCAGTTTGATTAAGTTTGCAGTCGGAGCTTTCTATCGAGTTTTTTTAATTTAGATAATGTATTATTTCTAAATTTTCTATTTTTTTTAATTGATTCTATTCCTTTGTCAAGTTTCTTATTCTGCTCCTGAATTATTTTACAAATATCGTTTAATCTTCTATCTGTATTATCTTGTGACTCCCAGAGCATCCTTAACAGGGTTATTCTAAATTCTCTGTCGGATATTTCATAGATCTGCTGTTCTTCTGCATCCATTGCTGTTGCTTTGTTTGTTTCATTTGGTGGCAACATATTTCTCTATTATTTCTTGATTTTTTAATCTTCTTGTTGATGCCTAGGCATTTGAGGAGACTGGTATTTGCTGATGATTCTCTGGAGAAGGCTTTTTGTGTGAATCATTAATCACTTCTGGGTCTGGCCCCAGACAGAATCTTTCCTACAGATTAAGCCCCTGCAGTTTTATTGTCCTGACAGATTTCCACTGAGACCTGCTGCCCACACTGCACCCAATGTTCCCCTGGAAGGCCAAACTTTCACCTGCACTCCAACTCCTTCCCATGGGGCAGGCCATGTGTGCAACCCTTTTGATAACTCACTGGCCTCTGGGTGGCTCTTTCTCTCCTTGGCTGCGGCTGCTTACTTCTACATGGGCCTGTAGGAATCCTGCCAATGGTCTTTATGGCCTGTGGGCTGGTATGGTGCACTCCAAAGCCCTCCTCTACACTGCAGACTCCAAGTAGGTTGACGCAAAGCGTGCTTCAGCTTTTTCTGGCTTCAATCTGTGTGTAACATCTAGTCCTCACCTCCATACCAAGCTGGCTCAGAACAATAGGCGCTGTACCTACACTCTCACCATTCTGTAGGTCTCTCCTACTCTTCCCCCAGCTCCAGCAGTTCCAGGTTGGCAGTCTGCTTTTTAATAGTTGTGAATTGGTTAGCTGTGGGAGGGTGAGATGCTGGGAATCACCTATTCCACCATCTTGTTGACATCACTTCTCTTTGCCTCATTTAGATGCTAATGATTATTAACATAAAACAAAATCCATACATTTTTCACCTTTTAGCAATGGTGAGAGTGCTCAGTGACCAAAGCCATCTGATTTCACAACATTTGCTGTGATCTCAGGGTAACTGCTATTAAGAGGAGAAGGAAGCCAGATGGAGAGTGGTTTGAGTTGGGGGTTGGATTGGGTGGTAAGTTGTCTTTTTTTGTGAGCACAGCAGTAGGAATATCTTGGCAGTGGTGATACTCAAACAGTCTGGATAGAAGTGGCATTTATTGTTTGAAAAGGTTACACTGTGTGGGGCAGAATTCCACTATCAGATCCATTTCCCTTGTGTAGGAACCAGCAAGAATATCAGAGCTCCAGTCCTAGCAAGAAGGAGTTCAAGGACCCCTTTCCCAATGGGAGGAGACAAGAACTGAGACAGAAGACTGGCCATAGAAATGATAATTTGTTGAGCATAAGGAAAATGCTTCAATTTGAGGAGTTACAGACTCCCAAAATTTTCCCTGAGTACCAAGCTTAGGTTACCGAACCAACTCTAAGTCCAATCGCTAGGATTAAAAAAAAAAATCCTAGCCTTACATGTCAGCTTTGGAGGAATTTTTTAAAATGTTAAATGCTTTTTCATCTTGCATGTGGACTTCTGCTTGCCTATTGTACAGTTTCAACTGATAATGGGATATTAATTATTACTGAAAAACAAAATTACTGAATTACTGTATATTACTGATTGGCCAAAAAAATGCAAATTGTGGGAACAGTGGATATTGGCGACATAGAAAATGGGGTCACTGAAAAGTGTTAATTATAGGAAAACAATTTTGCAATTTTGTTGAGTATCATTGTGTACTTTAAAATTGGATTAATTTCCATTTTTAAAGATAAAAACTTTTCTCCTTCTCTTTCACTGAGAACAAGCCCCAGTTAACAGAAACATGAATAATGATTTACATAACAATGACTCTCTTGGCATCAGAAAGGCTTGGAATTTGGTTTTCTTGAAATGAAAGGTTTGGCCTCTGTAGGACACATCAATGTTTTTATCTTAATATTTTGTAATCTTTCCATTATTTTCTGAAATTCAAGTTTGATTACATTATGTACCATCATGCTCCTTGTCAGCATGGCTAAAAAGGCCTCTTAAATTTTTACAGTTTGACCCAACCTTACTTTCCAATGGCATCAACTGTCACTTTCTGGTAGTTGCTAGCACAGAGATTGGTCTTCTCAATATTCCCTAAATTAGCTATGTTTTTTAATGCTTGTGTCCGTACTGATTTTTTCCTTTCACAGGTATTCCATTCTCCTTCTTAGACTGCCCAATTTCTGTTCATTTTCTCTGTGCACACAGGCCTGGCTCCACCCCACAGAATCAATAACTCTTAGCTCTGTGTTACCACCGCTCTCTACTTCGTTAGGCATGGTTTTTCACTCTGCACACACTCTAAGGAGCACTAGGACTTCTGCAGAGGCCTCAGAAGTCTCCTCATGTGATGTGCGTGTGTGGTGAGTTGATGGGTGCGGGAGGCATTTTGAGCAGACAGACCTACTGCCTTCCAATCCAGTGCCAAATAATACTGGGGCTCATCATAAGCTACCCGATGGCACCTTGGCAGTCAAGAAAACAGCAGAAGTAGTAAGTCTCTCTGACCTTCTCCCACCCCTCTGTCCTGAAGCGGGCCATAAAAGAATCCTTTGACCTTCTTTTGAGGAAACCCTCATTCAACAGGTGCCTGCCCTATACCCAGAGAAAAGGAGAAAAGGAATGTTCTTATCTCTGTGAATACACAATGGAGAACCAGACAAAAAGGCCTTGCTTGCTAAATTCCCCCCCCCCACCCGGCTTATTACCGTTAGATTATACCTTTTTGTCTTCCAGTCATATTTCTCCATAACTGTCTACTCTTCATCAAACCTAAGCATAAAAATACACTGATTTCCCTGTGAAGGTTCCTATGTTATGTAAAACTTATACTAAATAAATGTGTATGCTTTTCTCTTGTTAAATCTGTCTTTTGTTATAGGGGCCTCAGCTGTGAACCTACTGATGGGCAAGACTTCTTCTATCCTACAACAGAGTAACTCTACTTTATTGTTTTTTTTCTACACAGGGTTTCCACAGAAAACTATCCTGTTTGAAGATAGATTCCCTGTTGGTTTAAAAAAAAAAGTCTAAAAACCACTAGTGTAGAGATAAGAAAATGAATTCTGGAGTCAGAGAGATCTTAGTTGGCATTTAAACCCCACCACTCACTAGTGAGATCCCTTGGGTGACTCACTGGGTCTGTCTGCCTTTAGTTTCATATTTGGAATGTTACATGAGTAATACCTAGTGGGTAGGATCATTGTGAAGATTAAATAGGATTCTGTGTATAATGTGTCTGACCCCTTAATAAGTGCTAACTCCTTGCTTTCCCTTTCAGCATATAATGTTTATAATTTTAACAACATTTTTATATCCCCCATTAGAATATACAGGCAGGGAGAGAGATGTAGCAGTGTCTGGCTCAGGCCAGGCACTCCATAAATGTTTGATGAGTGAATAGTTCTGGTTTCTCTCCAAATTGCTTTGAAAGTCGTGGCTTTTTACCAGCTTCGAATGAACAGTTCTGTATTTAAACCAGACATAGACCTGATTCGAATGGAAAATTTAATGAGATTGTGGGTATTTCACCTTCTTTCTCATCCTCAACTTGCTTTGGATTGCAAATGCTCATACTTTCTAGAATCCTAAATGGATGTTTGAGGTGACAACATTGTTTCTTCATGCTTGTACTCATTTTATGTAGCCATTCATTCCATTTAGATTATTTTGCTCTATGAAGTCACAAGACACATTCCCCTCAGTTTCATCATGGTTAGTTTTCAAACAAAAAGTATTTATTGAGCATCTCTCCACAGATATTTTTGTTCCCTCTTTCAAAATTAATCATGCTCAATGGTGACTTGATAAGCTATGAAGTCATTAGATCTGATAGGCATGCTTAGAAAACAAAAAAAATTATAATCTTAATTATTGCTCTGAAAAACTCATAAAAGATAAATGAATGCTGGTTGAGAAATATTTATTCAACAAAGGGTGCAATATCTAATGGGAGAAGGGGGCTTTTCTTTCATTGCTAGATTAGAAGTTTTCATATATTCAAACTTAGTGTTATTGTCTCAGAAGATGCAATGGTTATTGCAAGTTCTTCTTTTTCTTTTTTTTTTTTTCCTTTTTGTCTTTTTCCGTGTCCGGCAACAGATCGCAACCCT
>NW_007726698.1:160136-169301 GCF_000696425.1 Galeopterus variegatus | reverse complement strand
CGCCTCGCTCAGCCAGTGAGCGGGAACCGGTCTGTATGTGGGATCCGAACCCTCGGCGGGAGCGCCGCCGCGCTTCTCAAGCGGTGCACTATAGCAGTGCGCCACCGGGCCGGCCCCTTATTTTTCTCTTTTAAAAAATTTTATTAACCATGAAAAGATCTCTCTGGGCAATGCTTTTGATCCTGAACAAAGCTAGTCATATATCTTTTATGAATTTTTAATACTGGAATGAAGAAGAAAAAGCAAATATCATGTAACGTTTTCAAAAATAATTATATGGCCAGAGTACCACTGAAAGTTAACCCTTTAAAATCATTTTGGACATTAAAGTTCAAAGGAGAGTCTGGCTTTGTCCAGAATACTTAGTAAAAGCTAGATAAAGTTCATGTTTAAGTGGAGTCTTGAAAAACTAATAGGAATTTGCACGATGAGGAAGAGGTGATGGGGGGTGGATGGTCTCCACCAGTTGATGTTATCGAGTGCGCCACCGGGCCGGCCTACTTTTACAATGTTGAAAACAGGTATGATGATAATTGTCAGTCTTTGCTCTTGGTAGGAATGTATATATGACGAGGGTGAAAAGAATAGGTGATTTCTCCTTTCTTAACTTTCTTTTCTTTCCTGGAACTGGTTACCCAGCAAAATAGGCTGGGCAGAGTTCCAGGTTGCTACTAGAATGTTTTTTAAGGATGTCTGGTTACTGTCACTCTCAAAGAACATCTTTGCTCTGTAACTCCTTTTTCCTGTATTATCTATAAAAATTGCAAAACTGCAAGACCTCGTATGCAGAGGACCTTCTGAAAAATGCCTTAGAGGGTACACGTGGTCTTGCCTGAAGCTAAATCTTCAGTCCTTTCTATGATCTACAATTTGTTATTTATTATTTTGTTCCCATTTATTCCATATGTCTTTATCTTACTCTACAACTTATATAAAGATCGTGGGGTTAGAATTCACATCTTATACTTCTTTATGTCTTTCTATAAAAGTTTAATATAGTGCTGGAATCTGGATAGAGCTCCCTAAATACCTGACAGACTGGTTCTTTGCTTTGGCCACCATGGGGATGAGAGAAACTGCTGAAAAATGCGTAAGACTAGTCAAACTGGAGTTATAATGGTGGATATGGGCATGTGCTGAATATTTTCCATTGGCCTTCCAGACCCATCCTCTGCTCTTCTCTACCATGCTCCGAATGACCTTTATGGACCATATCAACTTGCTCCCTTGCCTTCTGGCTTCCACTTGGGGTCAGCCAATAGGGGCATTGGAAGGAAATCCGAGGGGCAGGAAAGTGAGGTTAGGGTTTTCATTAACCCAGCTCCCTCTCTGCAGGGCCTCCAGGCTGCTTTCTTCTACTTGTGCTTACAGGTTCTTCTAAGCATCCTTCTCCTACACCTACACCTACAGCTATAACCCTCTTCAGATTCTAGTAACCGCTTGCTCCCCTTGCCCCTTCAGATCCAGACATGGTAATGACTTCTGATTATTTCAGTCTTGGAATGTTTCACTATCAGTTGTTGATTTTCTTAACCCTGCCCAAAGCAAACTAACTTTCTTTCTTTCTTGATTTTCAAAATATTTTAACATTTACTTGTACGTGTTTGTAGGGTACAGTATGTTGTTTCAATATATGCATATACTGCTCAATGATTCACTTAGGGTAGATAGCATAGTTCTGTACTTGTTCCTCTACGACTTCTCCCCCTCACTTCCCCCGCCCACTCCCTGCCTTCCTTCCCTCCCCTCCAGGCCTCAGACAACCATTATTCTACTCTCTACTTCTATAAGAGCCACTTTTTTTGTGTGTTTAAGAGTCCATGGATGAGTAATATCATGTGGTAGTTTTCTGTGCCTGACCTACTTTGCTTAACACGATGATTTCTGGTTTCAGCCATGTTGCTGCAAATGACAAGATATCATTTCCTTTTATAGCTGAATAGTATTCCACTGTGCATATACACCATAGTTTCTGTATGTTTTCTTTTGAGAAATGTCTGTTTGGGTCTTTTGCCCACTTTTTAATTGGGTTTTTCTTGTGTGGCTGAGTTGAGTTTCTTCTGTATTCTGGACATTAGCCCTTTGTCTGATGTGTGGTTTGCAAACACTTTCTCCCATTCTGTAGGTTGTCTCTTCACTTTGTTGATAGTGTCCCTTGCTGTGCAGAAGCTTTTTAGTTTGATGTAGGCCCATTTGTGTATTTATATTTATGTTGCTGTGCTTTCGTAGTCTTGTTCAAAAAAGCTCTGCCTCCCCCCATTTTGTGTAGCATTTCATCTACATTTTCTTCTAAGAGTTTCATAGATTTGTTTCTTAAATTAAGGTCTTTGATCCTTTTTGAGTTGATTTTTGTGTATGGTGAGAGATAGGGGTCTAGTTTTAATCTGCTGCATGTGGATGTCCAGTTTTCCCAGCATCATTTATTGAAGATGTTGTCTTTTCCCCAGTGTATATTTTCGGCACCTTTGTCAAAAATCAGTTGGCTGTAAATATGTGGGTTTATTTCCAGCCTGCGCATAACTTTCTAAGCAGTCCCTCCATTAAACTTATCTCCTCACTTATCCATATCCTGCTGGAATTCTGGCTTATACAGGTGGTGGCCATAACTTTTCGAGTAACTCTGGAAATAGTTTGTATTTTGTTTCTGTTATTACAGAGCAAAAATGTACCTTAGTTTAAGGTGAATATTCACTTCTCAGACAAAACAGACATGCAAATTTTTGATATGAGTGCCTGAAGAGACTACATGTAATTTTAAATTATGACCTTTAGTGATTTGTGGACCAAACCAAATTTCTTACTCAGCACTGCACCTTTATAAACTTGTTTATATAACAAAGATGTTTCCTGCGCAATGATTTAATGAGCTGTTATTAATCAGCCTTGCTCGAACTTCTAACACATTTTTTTGTTTAGTAGCTTGATTGACTCAGCCCTCCCACACAAGATAAAACTTGCTCAGGAAGCCCTTTGACTATTACACTCTTTATGTAAATCAGAGTGTGAATTAAATGTTTGTGCAAATAACAAATGGTAGTTATATCGACTCCACAGTTTTTCCAACAGTGAAAGAGTTATAAGAAATATCACAATACTATTAGAAGTACAGAAATACTTGCTCTCTAGGTAACTCTTTTTTTATGGAAGAATAAAGGAATCTTAAAATATTAATGCTGTTAGGATTTTAAAAAGGAATATTAAAATATTAATGCTGTTAGGATTTTAAAAAAGGAAATTTCTCTTTCAGTTGAGGGCATTCATTCACCAAATATTTTATGTTCTGATGTATGATTTTTACACTCATGCATCTGCAAATAAGAGACATATCTAATTGACAGCAATATAAATTTGGCAATAATCTTAAGTTTCTCTCTCTCCCTTTTTTTTTGGCAGCTGGCTGGAATGGGGATCCAAACCTTGACCTTGGTGTTACAACACTGTGCTCTAACCAACTAAGCTAACCAGTCAACTCAAGTTTCTCTTTTAAGGTTGTTCTCTAATTATTACTAGGAAATGTATACTTTGTGAAGCATATTGAGAACAATATTTCTCTAAAATGTTTTTTCTTCATTTTTCTCTTAGAGTCAATTTACACTTGGATTAATGAGGAAATCTGTCCTAGCTGGAAGCTATCATAATAGGAGCTCTGAAGACACAGGTAAATGAATGAATGAGTGAGATTTTTCTAAGTAGCTTTAGAAATAGCTCGATAAAATGTCTGAACAATAATATAAAATTTATGCGCCCATCTGTTTATCAGAGTATAGTTAACTGTCTTCTCTGTTTCAGACACTGGACTAGTACTAAGGATACTTCTGGGTAAAAGCCAATGTCATGGCCATATCACTTGTGATCAGGGGTGATGTTTGAATATTTAACAATTCACGCGTTGCTATTCCTTACAATCAAAAGAGAGGCCAACAGTAAACAACTGATTCAGCTGGACCAGTGCATCCCAGCTGTGTGTCCCTAACCCCTAACTCTTCTTGGTTTCATGAACTGCAGCCTCTGGGCCATTCACTGGGCATCTTCGCTTGTCCCCCAGTAGAGACCAGGATAGCTGAGTCTCCCTTCCTTGTCTCTGTGTCCTCTGCTCCTGTGATTCTGAGCTGTGCCAAGCCTTCTCACCTTCTACTGCTTCTTTAAGCACTATAGCTCTTCAATCTTAGGTGTTGGTTTGAATTTTGGGTCTTCAGCTTCCTCAGTGTCTGGCTGTCCCCTTGATTTTTTGTCACAGACCTGTTTCTGTGCTCCTGATTGTACTGTAATACATGTTCTACTTCTGAAGTCTTCATTCCAATCTTCCTTCTCTGACCATCACATGGCACTTGATTTCTACTTTTCTTAAGATGTTTGTTTCTCTCGATTATTTAAGTAAAGGTCTTATCACTGCTTCTAGATTATAAGCTCTTTGATAACAGGGAGCAAGCCTTACAGAAATGTATATAAACCAGTAGCCTCTAACATTAAGGAATTATTTTTACTTTGGTATGATAATGATATCATGGTTACAGTTTAAAATTCCTCATCTAACAGAGATACAGACTGAAGTATTTTTAAGGTGAAATGGTGTTTTATCTGGCATTTGTTTTAAAATGCATCAGGAAACAAATTTTCGGGTACAGAGAAGATAAAATAAGGATAAAATATTGAAAATTCCTGAAGCTGGCTGATGGGTACATTGGGGAGGTTGTACTTTTTTCTCTACATTTATCTTCAAAAATTTCCTTAATGAAAGTTAAATTATGTATAAATATAGATAATATGATTTTTTCCCCATTCTTAGGACCTTTGCACTTCCTCTTCCTCTCTTCTGGGCACACT
The DNA here is from genome assembly GCF_000696425.1 of Galeopterus variegatus. Taxonomy (NCBI): domain Eukaryota; kingdom Metazoa; phylum Chordata; class Mammalia; order Dermoptera; family Cynocephalidae; genus Galeopterus; species Galeopterus variegatus. Next base: position 164,477 of record NW_007726698.1, on the reverse strand, counting down.
TTTCCATCAGGTATGTACAGGGCAGTCTCATTGTTGTTGTTTAGGGCTCAGTGAGACCTCCCTAGTTTCCTTATCTAAAGTTTACTGTACTATATCCTATCCAGCCACTGGTTTATTACTGTATTTTGCTTCTTGCAAAGTGCTTCTTGTATCCCCTGTTGAGTACCCCAACTCTGCACTCATCCCTGTAAAGAGTCCCTTTATCAAATTCTCTTCAAAATCGCAATTTCCTTTAGGACATGGATTGATATCACAATTTTTGGAATTCATTGGGCCATAAAATTGTAGAAGGGACAAAGTTTGTGTTCCTTAATCATTATGCACACATCTCTCTCTCTTTTTAAAATTTATTGAAACATAATTGATTGTGCATATCTGTGGGGCACAGAGTTGAATATCAATACCTGTGTACATGCACGCATCTTTATTGAAGTATTTGTAATAATAATTTAAAAAATATTTTTGTGTGCTGGACTTTTTGCATACCTTCTTCCCAATTTTTACAACTATAGGACAAGGTAGGTATAATTATTTACATTTTACAGATGAGGAAATTCAAGCTCAAAGAGGTTGGGAAATTTGGTCCAGGCAATAGTTTGTAAATGACAGAGACTTAATTGAGTCTGATTCTAAAGTCCACATGGCTGTTTCCACTATACCTGCCACCTCTCTTATCTCTACCATGCACATTGGATTCTGTTTTGCTAGTTTGATTACTTAGCTGGAATCTGGTAAAACTTATGAAGGTAAAGACTATATTGTATTTTTTTTAATCTCCACTATCTAGCATAGTATCTGGTACATGGCAGACATGCAGGGTATTTTTTGAATAAATAAATGCAGAGAAATGTCACTTAGCCCTTAACCTGAATTTCTACTCTTTGGGAATATCTGTAGCAGGTCTTCATTTCATATTTACTCTCCATTAAATTCCTTCATGCTCCCTTTCCCTCTTAGTCACTAACCCTCACTTTTATGCACTTGATTTTCTCCTATGTGTATTCCATGTTGAAAATACAGATCTATCATGCATCAGACACAAACTTGTGTCCAGCAACTAAGAAATAGTAAGAAAATAAAAAATGTGAATAATGGTAATATCTATTTGGTGGGATTGGAATTAAGGATGACATGGGAGTTAAGGGTAACATCGAAGTTAAGGGAAGACATTGTTAAAAGCCACTTAGATCCCTCCATATTCTCTCTTAACACATATTGTTTTATTTCTATACACTACAGGTATTAATTCTGTCCCTGCTGCTAGTAAAATGAAGGGATTTCACTTTGTATATTTTAGTGTGTGTATATGTAAAGCAAATGCACTGAGTTTAATGGTTATAGGTTATTACACTCATCAAAACATATACAAGGAGACTTCAAAAAGTTCACAAAAAAATGGGATTACAAGATAAAAATATACCACAGGAAGTGCCCTGGGCGGTGGGGGGCTGAGGGCCTCGGTCATGCCTGACGTCTGCAACCAACATGGTGACGACCACCAAGCCACCACCGGAAACAACCTTGGGGTCCCAAGCTGAGGTACAAAAATATACCACAGGAAGTGCCCTGGGCGGTGGGGGGCTGAGGGCCTCGGTCATGCCTGACATCTGCAACCAACATGGTGACGACCACCAAGCCACCACCGGAAACAACCTTGGGGTCCCAAGCTGAGGTACTGGGGGCCAAGGGCTTCAGCCACACACACCCCCGACAGCTGCATCCAGCCCAGCAAAAACCAAGCCACCGCTAGAAGCCCCCTGGTCTCCCCTGCAGGGATGAGGGGGGTGGCACAAGCCTCGACCATGCCCCTTCTGCTTTCTCCTTCTCCCAGTCTATTTCCTTCCTCCTTGCCCCCTCCCCGCCAACTGCTCTGCAACATCTTAGAATGCAAAAAAAAAAAAATAATAATATTACTAAATAAATAAATTTTAAAAAGGAGATAAAAATAAAAAATATAAATTTTATTTCTCAACATAAGCTCCATCAAGTTCAAGACATTTTTGTAAGTGATGACACCAGCCATTTAGTCCATCGCTAAGTAACTGAGGGTCCTGGGAATTTAACTATGTCAGTGCAGTCTTTCATACATTATTAACTGAAGAAAAATGGGTGCCTTTTATAGATTTTTTAAGATTAGGAAACAAAAAGAAGTCAGAAGGAGCCAAATCAGGACTGTAAGGTGGATGCCTAATGTTTTCTCATAGAAACTCTTGTAAAATTGGCCTTGTTTGATGAAAGGAATGAGCAGGAGCATTGTCATGGCGAAGAAAGACTCTGGTGAAGCTTTCCCAGTTTTTCTGCTAAAACTTCAGGTTACTTTCTCCAAATATTCTCATAATAAGCAGATGTTATTGTACTTTGGCCCTCCAGTAAGTCAACACACAAAACGTCTTGAGCATCCCCCAAAATGGTTGCCACGATGTTTGCTCTTGAATGGTTGTTTTTGCTTTTACTGGGCTACTTCCACCTCTTGGTAGCCCTGGCCAATGGCTTTGATTGTGCTTTGTCTTAAGTTCTTTGAAGAAATGTTTCAGGATCTTCATTCTACTTGGTTAAACTTTTTTTTTTTCCTTTTTTTGGGAGCCTGGTCGGTGTGGGAATCCGAACCTTCAACCTTGGTGTTACAACACTGCTCTCTAACCAACTGAGCTAACTGGCAAGCCCCTTGCTTAAAATTTCTGTTGAAAGCACTGCTCTTATCTACAGCTGATCTGGGCACAAGTGTTGGCATCCATAGAGCGGAAAGTTTGCTCAACTGTAATTTTGCATTCAGAATTGTATAAGCTGAACCAGTTAAGATGTTGATGGTGTGGCTATTGTTTCTGCTGTTAATTGTTGGTCCTCTTCAATTAGAGCACAGACAAGTTTAATTTTTTCCTCACAAATTTATATGGATTGTCTGCCACTGTGGGCTTTATCTTCATCATTGTCCTGTCCCTTCTTAAAATGAACTACTTATTTGTATACTGCTGATTTCTTTGGGGCATTGTCTCCACTAACTTTTCATAAAGAATCAATGATTTCTCCATTCTCCCACCCAAGCTTTATCATAAATTTGATGTTTGATCTTGCTTCAATTTTAGCAGGATTCATGTTGCTCTGATAGGGGCTCTTTTCAAACTGATGTCTTATCCTTCTTAGTGCCTCACACTAGATCCTGTTCAGACATTTATAACAAGTTAGTATGATTTATTTTGCTACAAAAATTTGAAATCCATGCATAGATTTTTCGTAATATGCATTTTCCATGAACTTTTTGAAGACCCTTTGTATACTTAGAAAATGGCTTAAGAAGTGCCAAATGAATGGACACTGTAATTCTGTTTATTTACTTAGCCACAGACTGAGTATGCTGACATATTTTATAAAATGTTTAATAAAAATTCTGGCCAAATTCAAAAGGCACAGTGTTCATTTGTATAGGGAATTCTGTGGTACAGAAAATGCAATCCAAGTTTGCTTTTGCTCAGATGGTAATACTTTGGCTTCTGTCTTTGAGATTCTGATATGGAAACAACCGATTCAGATGTCATAGAAATCCAAAATGTGACAACTAACCAAAGAAGATATTAGATTACAGAAGAAATTTGAGTCCAAATTTTTTGACTTTTTGATTTATTTTTAGGACTTTCCCTCAACTTCTTATTTTGCAAAATTTTAAATCAACAGAAAAATTGAAAGAAGAGTTAAATGAATATTCATCCATGTATATACCCTTCTTCTAGATTAACTACTTATTAACATTTTGCCATATATGTTTTATTTCTTTTTCAAACTAACACTTTTTTTTAGAATTTAGAGTAGATAACTCATAAAACTTTCATATTTGCTCTATTATCTTTAGCCACAACTGCATTTATAAGCTCTCTGAGAGCAGGAACTAGGCCTGTGTTGCTCAGTGCTGCATCCCCAGCACCTAACATAATGTTTAGCTTACAGTGGGAGCTCAATAAACATTCATTAACTGATAGACTGAGTTATTCTTTATTAACTTTTCCCTTAGTAGCTTCACAAATCAATCAAAGCTTGAAAAAAAGTTGATTTGATTTTGTTTTTTTTTAAACAGAAGCCTGAATAACATTTGGAGAAGGGCTTTACATCAGTGTAGACAAGCTTGGTGGGGAGGGAGTTGGGCAATGGAGAAATGAATATGGAAGTAGGATTTTGGACTTTCTTTGATCAATTTACTACTTTTATGTGCTTGTTATTTATTGTCTCTGCTATAACAACTGTCTATCTGAAAAATGTATACTGATGGTTTACAAAGTAAGTTTTTTTCTGATTTTTTTTTCCAAAAAGTGTATTTATTTTTGAATATACATATTTATGGGATACAGAGTT
>NW_007726698.1:156846-159690 GCF_000696425.1 Galeopterus variegatus | reverse complement strand
TAGCTCCCATTTATGAGTGAGGACATGTGGTATTTCTCTTTCTGTGTGTGGCTCATTTCACTTAAGGTAATATTCTCCAAGCTCATCCATGTTGCTACAAATAGCAGAACATTCTTTTTTATCACTAAGTAGTATTCCATTGTGTATATATACCACTTTTTCTTTATCCAGTTGTCTGTCAATGGACATTTAGGTTGGTTTAATATCTTGGCTATTGTAAATAGAGTTGCGATGAACATGGGAGTGCAGGTATCCCTCCAACATGATGATTTCCACTCCTTTGGGTATATACCCAGCAGTGGGATGGCTGGATCGTATGGTAGTTCTATCTGTAGTTGTTTGAGAAGCCTTCATACTGTTTTCCATCATGGCTGTACTAATTTACAGCCCCACCAACAGTGTAGAAGAGTTCCCTTTTGATCTTAAAGTAAAATATTAAAATGTGTACTCAAATATTGAGGGGAATAGTCTAAATCCTTTTATTTTTCTTAGCCCTTATTACAATGCCTCGTATCAGATAGCTGCTTATTAAATAGTCCTTGAATGACAGAACAAAGAAAACTTGGTTAGAATATCCAAGACAGTCCTAAATATGATCAAACTTTGGAGAAAAAGCCTCAATAACAAAAATCTAAAGAGTGAGTTTATTCAGACTGGGACAATCCATGAATGGACCTGCTGTCTCAACTGGTCTCTGTTGTAAGGTTAAGTTCTATAGCTGGAATTCAGAAAAGATGAAAAACAATGAACACAGAACAGTAAAGAAAAATCAACTTAAACTACTACATAGAAATTCTTAGACATAAAGGAGAGTTTCTTAAGGGTGAAGACTGTTAAGTTTTGAAATTGGGTGTTTACAGAGGTAATTCTCTTCTGTAGATCTCCTCTTCTATGGAGTAATCTATTATAAAATGGAAAGTTTCTGGGATCTTTAATAGGTTTCTGACTAAAATGACCACATCTAAACATACCAACTATATAAAAAGAATGTGAAAAGAAGGTTTTACCATTGCCTGTATAATTAAGTACAAATCTCTTAGTATATAATTCAAGGTCCTTTGTAAAACCAACTTCCAACTATCTCAATAACTTTACTGTCCCTGTCCCATATCTAGCCTTGGTTGTGGTGCTGAGTTTTCTAACTGTGTTCTAGGGAAATCCAGTGTCCCTTAATGTAAAGCATCTGATGTTAAAAATTTTGCATGGTGAAACAAGTTTGTGGAATGTTTCATGCCATGTCCCTAACCCCCTTTTGGAGATTCATTATGTATATTAGCTCAATTAGAATCTGAAAAATTTCACATGGAGAAATCATTGTAATATACAGTTTGCCAAATGAACTTGACCATGGAAGTTTTTGGTGGCTGAGTATTTATTAACATCATGAAGGACACTTGTGTTGCCCGGAACAAAGTTTGCAAAATGCTTCTTAACCATCATAGTGCTTGGAATTCCTTGAATGTTGCTTATGCCATTTCCACCTGGAATAAGTTAACTTACTTAAAAAAAGCATTTGTCCTCAAAAAGATATCCTACAGCACTTATAAGAAGGACAGAAGATAGGGAGGATTTATGGAACTATTTCTGTTATTTAAACCCATGTCTATCTGCTCTCCAAGGCATGTGATCAATTCTCTACTTTGAAGGTGGAAGCATAATCATAAGGTACAGGTCTTCTGTATTTTTTAATTTTTGACTAATACAAATCTCAAGTTTTGTGTCATTTACATTTGAGTCTTTGGGATAAAGATTTTCAGAATTGAGAAATCTGTGCAAATAACTTATGTGCGAAGTGACGGAAAAATATTTGAAACAAATTGTTTCCGTTAAGTAGATAGCATTTGGTAAGTTCAAAAGTCTCACCTGCTAAGTCTTGCAGGACCTGTTCAAATGAGTGGCAATTATTAAGACAGCAACATGCATTTAAGTTAATAAATCAAAATGAGAATCTTCCTTGGTGAACAGAAATGACCTTTGTGACAAAAGTCTCACCTGCTAAGTCTTGCAGGACCTGTTCAAATGAGTGGCAATTATTAAGACAGCAACGTGCATTTAAGTTAATAAATCAAAATGAGAATCTTCCTTGGTGAACAGAAATGACCTTTGTGAACATAGGGTTTGTGTGCTTATTTAGAGAAATAGCGAATGGCTGAAATATTAGTCCTGAGTACTCATCACTTTGTCTGTTTTTATAAGATGTTCATAAATTGTGTCACTTATTCACTAACTCAACAATTCCCCACAGATTTTTCATGTTTCTGTACATCTTTTGAACAGAGGCACTGGCAGTCTTCTTTTCTGGCCTATCTTTTCAAAGATGTTTGATAGTGAACAGAAGATAGAGTTAGTGTCTCTCTCTGGGTACAAGCCTCTGCAGCAGGTTTGTATGCTGTCCAGTACAATACAAATAATGTCTCCCTCTGGAGCACAGGTTGGACAGATTTTCTTTCAGCCCAATCTTTTATTATAAAAGATTGGGGTTTTCTAAATTCAGGGTTTCTCAGCTTGAGCACTCTGTGTGAACAGCATCCCCCTAGCTGCTCCATGTAACCTCTGTGGGACTTGAGGGATAAGGGGAAGCAACATGAACACAAAGCTCAGGGTGCTGACCGTGACATGAGTAATAAAGTTTGTCGTCTCTGACTCATGAGTCTTATGTCTTCTGCCGGCATCCAAGAAACTGTAGCAGGCTAACTTAACTTGCAAATCCTGATAAAATCTCAGAGGCTTAACAGTTCCTGGGTGCCATCAGGCTTGCCCTGGATCAGGATCCTTGGTGTGGTCATTGCTGGAAGATCAGGGTGAGGCAGAGGTCGAATCTGGAGGCAAAAGCAGTACTGGCCT
>NW_007726698.1:155295-156313 GCF_000696425.1 Galeopterus variegatus | reverse complement strand
CATTGCTGGAAGATCAGGGTGAGGCAGAGGTCGAATCTGGAGGCAAAAGCAGTACTGGCCTGAGGCAAATAAGAGACATAATCAAACAGTGTCAATTGTATTATCTAAGAAAAGCTACCTAAAGTGGGTTCCGAGCAGACCTGTATGAATGAACAGACTAAAACATGGGTAGGCATCTGAGGTCAGAATGGCTCATATCCTAGACAAAGGTGGTTAGAAACAGATAGGCAGAAAATAACCCTTGATTCCTTTTGACTCTAGGGCCTGGATTTTCATACAGATTGGCCTTTCTTCCTCCAAAAGACACTTAGGTAAGTCTTTGAGTCCTTAAGTTGCCAATCCCTTGGGCTGCTGCTCTAGCCCCATGGCAAGCCCTAGTCATTTTCACCATCAGTGTTCAAGGAAAAGTGATGTTTTTGGTTTGATGGGGAACATTGCCTGAGCCCTGAGACTTTCGTTTTTTGGGTGTGTTGGTTCTCGGTGTCTGGTTGTCCAGGTTCTTTTCCAAGATGGTTTTCCTGGGACCAGTCACCCTTGGTGCTGGAGGTGGAGGTATGGCACCTTGAGCCTTCAGAAGGCAGTCTGGACATAAAGCAAAACAAAAACAAAAACACAAGTTGATAGTGGCTTAAATAGTAACAAATTTCCAAATGATGTGTCATTCTGTTTTCTCAGTACAGTTATGGTTCCCTCAGGAATTTGGAACTGTTGGCTGTGCTCTTTCTAAAGAGGAATGTGGTTAAAATAGCAGCAGTCAGTCCAAGCTGGCAAGCCAAAGCACCAGTGGCTACTTCTTTGTACTCATAAATAGACTTATAAAAATGGATATGCCATGAAACGCAATGGCCATGGTGTGATCACATAAAAATTTATGAAGAAAACTCTCCAGCTATTTCAGACTCTTAATTTGGCTCAATTTAGAAGTTCCCTTCTAAATGGTTGATCAGCTATTCCATCGATGCTTTGGCAGGATTTACAAAAATAATTTAGATGACTTTAAGGGGAACATTTCAGAGCA
>NW_007726698.1:152216-153967 GCF_000696425.1 Galeopterus variegatus | reverse complement strand
GATGCTTTGGCAGGATTTACAAAAATAATTTAGATGACTTTAAGGGGAACATTTCAGAGCAGTTTAATTCTCTTAGAAACATATAATGTCATATGTTGCCCTTCAGTTTTATTACTCTTGTCTTCAGTGGGTAATATGCTTCTGAAAGTTTAATTTGGAATAAAAAAGGCAAATATGAATGAGTGTGAGCTGGAAGAACCCCCAAGAAAAGTACAGGCCCTGGTCTCAGGGCAGAACAGGCTTTCATTAACAGAGTGCAAAAGGAGGTGTGGAAATTGAAGGGCAGAGTTGGAGGGCAATCCAAGAGAAGCAGGTAGAATGAGATGGATGGAGTCAGGAGTTGTGGGCCACATTGGATTTCAAGGACAGCTTGTTAATAGGGAAGGCCATCTGATTTGAAATGCAGGAAAGCAAAATAAAAGTTTGGCTGGATAGCTGAGAGACAGGGAAAAGCAAATATGAGCAGAAGGATTATTCAAGCATTTTGGCAGCTCAGGGTAGGCAGGATAACTGTGGGAAAACAAAGCACAGAAAAATAAGTGTCTGACCAGGCTATTTTAACAAAGCAAACCAGGTGGAGAGGGAGCTACTAATAACCTGCTAAACTATAATCCAGTTTCTTCTGGGATTGGGTGGCACTGTGTCTGGTGATGGCTGTGATGTTAGGAGCAACTGGAGCAAAGAGGGGCTGTTTGTATCCCCTCCTTTGGCTGGAGGACAAAGTTCCCCTGGCTTATATGGTCCCACTAGGCTTGTGTTGGTTGAGAGCCTCTCAACCAAATCTGGGGAGAGTATGAGTAGGTCCACAAGCTAAGCCCAGTAATTCAGAGAGCGGGTTTGGACAAACTACCAAACTGAAGCACCAGAGTTATCAGAAGTTCTAGAATGAAGTCAGGGTATGCNGCTTCCTGGAGGAGGTGGATTGAGCTGTGTCAAAAAGGATGAGCAGGAGGTAGGTGGGCAGTAGCAGAGATTATTCTAAACTGGGATTTGTGCAAATCCTGTGAATTGAGAGAGAGCAGGATGCATTCAGAAACCTTCAGGATTTCAGGGTCACTGAGGCTGAGGAGCCATAGGAGCATCTTGTACATCATGATTTCTCTGCCAGGGTAAGAAACTCAGCCACTCACTTTTAGGTTTCTGAGACTTGCTCCAATCATGGGGGCATTCAATTGTAACAATCTTTGGACCTTTTCCCCTTGGAGGACATGTCCTTTAGATCCTACAGTCCTTGGGCTGAATTCATATCTAGCATCTTCCTTTCTGGTTTAAAGATCCTGCAGAAAATGAGAATGTCATGATTTTTTAGTACTGCTTAGATATTACCTATGGTAATGGATTGTTGCTATAAATATTGGAGTTGCTGTGAATGCTTGAAAAGGCAAAGTGTGTTATAGTGAAAGTTCTAGAATGCTGTTAGACACATGATTCTGATGGTTCTGGTGCTAAAATGTAGGTAATGAGGCTTGCCTTGCCTACCTCATGTGGTTATTTGAAAAATTAAATTACAGAAGGTATGTGAAAATGAAGTGTCACTAGAATGCTATCCTAAGATGTTATTACTTGAGCTGCTCCTTGTCTAGCTTTAGAAAAACAAGCATTTTTTCCTTTGGAGGTGTATCTTTTTCTTTTTTTCCTTTTTGTCTTTTTTCGTGTCCGGCAACGGACCGCAACCTTCAGTGTCGCGCCCGTACCAGACCGGGACCGGCAACGGGAACGCAACCCTCCGCGCCGCGCCCGCCCCTCAGACA